>NW_006799977.1:134597-240621 GCF_000485575.1 Poecilia formosa
TATATATATATATATATATATAGAGAGAGAGAGAGAGAGAGAGACAGGATTTTTTTCTTGTATCGCCCAGTTTTAGTTTTAAGGAATTTTCTTCTCTTATTTATTTTATTTTGCAAATCTTGCAGTGGAGGTTGGCATGGTAACGAATGATGGTCTCGAGCATTTTGTTGTGGTAACAACCTGAGAAGAAACCATTACCAGGCCTCCTCATAAAAAAGAGACAGTGTCTCAATGTGTTCTTAAAGCAACATTAACATTTCTCTGCAAATCTCAGTATGGTTGGCACATTAAAAAAATCACATCTTGGGGAGAAAACATGTTTTCGTAACTCATAAATATGTTTTACTCGTAACTATTGACAGAAAACAATTTTTATGTATGATGCAGAAGCTTGCAGGATGCAACAACGAAGATGTTTAAAAATCCTTAATGCATTTCTGATCAGGTTTCAGAGGTAAACAGTTCTTCAGATTTTAAATAAATAATTAATGAATTTCATTCCTGTTATTTGAGTAAATTTTATTTTATTTTATTTTTTTCTGAGAGCTGAATTTGTTTTAGTTTGCAGATGTTCATATTCCTGCCACCTCACCTTCCATGGCCTTGATAAAGGTGTTTTTTTTGCTGAATATTGGGATATTTTTTCAAGTGTCAGAATGCAGACTGGCGCAGGTTTGGCCGTTTGTCTGTTCAGCACATTCGGTGGGGACGGCTCACTTGTCAAGACGAGCTCAGGTATGTAGGATCTGCCACGAGGAATGTGAGGAAACAAAGGCTGATGAAGCAGAAGAGCGTGATGCCAAGAAGGAAGTCTGAGCCAGATGCTTTGAGTGGGAAAAGGGAAACGAAATGCTAAATGCTACTGTCTGCCTTGACGTGCGCGGTGTGGCCAACGCGTTTGGCTGCTCAACATCTGCAGGCAAAACGAGGAACATGTTTGGATCTGAATAGATTCGGGTTTTTGTGGGAGTCTGTGTGGAAGCCAAAGATGGTGGTGCGTTAAAGATGTTTATCCTCATAAATTTAACATCAGAACTTTGCTCGTAATCAGTACTAAAATATTTACCCAATTCTAAATCATGAAGTGAATAAACATGTGCCTGCAGCAATGAGCAGACTAATCAGAGTTTTATTGAGCTTGGCCTTGCAGCACGCTGTACTTTACAGATATCTGACTGTGTGGCTCCTGTTGGTGCTGCTTACATCCAAAATGATCCTCATTTTAAATTAGTATGAGAAATAATACCTTTAAGCATATGATGTCAAATGTAGCCACATTTACATGCTGTATGAAAGGGGATTAACGTTTTTCCACTAAACAGAAATTAGCTTTTTCTAGTCAATTAGTGTTACTACAATTATTTCTATTTGCTGAATGGCAGCTTAATAAGGAAGATGGTTATTTCTGAGCGTCTTACAGAAATAAAATCTCTAATTATTGGGATTTAATATTCATAAAAATTGAAATAACTAATGTGGAACAATCTCTCATTGCTTTTTTATTACTTGGCTTTTGACACACCCTGAGACTTTTGCTTCATATTGGGCTGTTTTCTTATTGTTTTTATGTTTTAAATGTCTTTGATTTTATTTGTAAAGCACTTTGTTGCACATGTGTTTTTTAAGTGTTTTATTAATAAAGTAGTAGAAGCAGTAAAATAAATGAGAAAAAAGTTTTTTTTTTATAATAATGCCTGCAAATTAAAGCTTTTCCTCAAGTAGCTCTAATGCTACATGGTTGGGTCATAGAATACAACTAAATTAGTTTAAATTTAGCTTTGTGGCAAACACTTGGTAGAACTGCACAGCGTGTAGTTCCACCAGGAACTAATAAATGTTTACTTAGTACAAACTAAGTAAACATTATTGGCCATTACAAAGGCCTGATTTGTAGAAAATGTGTGGACAAAGCTGAAAACTGTGTGTGAACAAGGCAAATCCAGCAAGTTATTATGATATATCCAAAACCTGTAAACCTGTCATGTAGTTTAAAATGCAATTATATCAAATACTTTTGGCTTTTAAGAACCTACATTTCTACAAGACATTCATTTTCTCATTCTGGCACTGAGTGAATAGAAATACTTTTGTTAATCCTTATGGAAATGTTTGTTTTAGTGTCATTTTAAACTGTATTTGTGTTGGATAATTTTGATTTATGTTACAGAGACTATGTAGATTTTATTTTTCAACAGTACATAATACAGTGCTGTGCTAATTTATGGCTTTTAAAGTAAACGTATAAAGCAGACGAGACAGAATGGCGACTGATTAATGGAGTCTGGATCATCTTCTGCTTCAGCTACTTTATTACAATTAACAAGTGTGTAATTAAATTATTTGTTGGCAGCAAACTATTGGTTTGTTTTTGTCAATGCAGAGTCATCCATCTCTTCATGGTGATTCATCTCAATGTGGAGAAATTTCCACCCCTTCTTCTGACTCAGATCATATCTGGTTAAACTGAGAATAGTCCTTATTAATCAGGGACATCTGAGCATGAGCTGCCTGCAGCGTCACAATCCCACTCAGTGTTGATTAAAGAAGCTGCTGTTTTCATTGCAGATGGACAGAACTCCTCCCATTGCAGCATTCTGACTCCTCGTCTCCCCGCGGCTGACAGCTATGAGTTATGTCAACGAGGGTCTCCTGTAGTGCAACCTTGTGTGTGTTCATCCCTCAAGATGCAGACATAACGAAATATATGCTGCAGCCTGAGGGCAAACACGGTGTGTGCAACCAAATCACCTACTGAGGCTGATTACACCTGACCCACATCTCCTCTCACTTTCCACTCACCCTATTTATTTACAGCCTCCTCCACTGAGTTTTGAAGTTTTGAAGACTTTTGTCTCGCAGAAGCGTTTCTTTTCTCCCAGCCTAAAACTTCCAAGCTTTTGGGAGCTTTTGATAAGTGAAAGACGTTGCACTAATGAGTGTTGGTGTTTTCTGTTTTTGTTTTTGGAAACGTCTGAGCCAAAATGACTTCCTCCTGTCTGATTTTATGGTCTTCTAGAACTTTGGCATTTCTAGTGTTAAGATTAGAGGACAGATGCATTTGGTTGTAGACTAAATGAATTGCTTTTGACACTTAAAACTGATTATAATGAGTTAATAGATGAGTATTTTGGTTGTGAAAGGGGGAGTACTATGTGTTTTCCAGAATCATTTTAGGGCACAATCAAGTAATTATGTTACCTTCATTTGTCAAATATCAAATATGACATATCACTATTTGATTTATGACATATCAAATATGACTTAAAAGTAAATTTGACTTAGTAATTTAGAATCTTGAAATTGTGCCTCTGTCTCTTTAAAAACTCCTGCTCTTTCTGAAACTTCAGGAAATCATCACAACATGGCTCCTCTATTAATCCTTTAGCAACATTTTTACCAGCGTTGCAATGAGATGTAGATTGTGTAATGAGCTCAGCAGATATGCAGTTCCACCAGGTGTTTGCTAATTGCTGCGGCTAGTCTGAAGGGACTGAGTGGTGGAGCTGCTCTGTAATGCAGAAATGTGAGAACTGCAGCTCAGAGGAGAAACCTCGCCTCGAACGTGGCGCTTGTTCCATCTAGGCCACATGTGTCAAATTCAAGGCCCGGGGGCCAAATCTGGCCTGCAGGAGCTTTCTGTGTGGCCCTCCAGACTACAAATTACATCAAATAGTCCCTCTAGTTTTTCACAAATCTGCAAAATTCACACAAAATCAACAGATCCCCAGATTTGTTTCTGATTTTACTGCAATTTTTTCTCAAAATTGGCCAAAAACATTGGGTATAAGTGACTGCTGCCCCAGCCTTACGTGATGTGAAGTTGTAGTCTGTGATTTAAATAAAAGAAGTCATGTTTAACATTATCAATTAGCACAACTGTCACACAGATTCCTTACAAATATTTCTAAATTAGCACCACGAAATCTGTGATTTTGATTGCAAAAAATCGTGGATGGACTGATCAGTGTGAAAAGATGTTTAATATTTTTTCACTGTAACAAACACTGAAACAAACAGCTAGTTATTGATATTTTCAGTGGGTTTATAAATAGATTCTGGCATAACTGGCCCTTTAAGAACATTCAGATTTTTTAAATGACCCAAAATGAAAATGAGTTTGACTCTCCTGACCTACTTGGAAGAAATCCAAGTATGTTTTTGGTGAAGAAATAACATTATAACATGATATGAAGCAGAACAAAAATATTTTACACAATAACATCCCTTTAAGTTGTGCATGGAGGCTAGAAGTTCAAAGAAAATGTAAAATGACTGGTTTTGTAAAGTAAAAAGATGAGAGCGTAGAATCAAGGTGCTACATCAGGTGCTGCTTCCTGTAATCCAGCTGCCACTGTTGATTTCTCTCCCTGTTATCACATCCTGCACACAAACCACCAAGTGAAGGATTCACGGAGAGCTGCTGATGAAGGCGTCTCTCTTCTGCTCCACTTACTGCGATGGACAAATTCCTGCCCTGCAACCCAAATACACACCCACACACGCACGCTAACGCTAACACGAGCAGCCACCAGCGTTGGAGCTGCTAAGAAGGCGGAGAGCAGTGAAGCACACAGCTGAGGGGAAACTTACTCACCCCTAACCTTAGACGGAGGCTCACAGACACGCACACGGAGGAGAATCCACAGCACTGGTGTCTGTCATGAGACTAATGCTGCAGACTGGCTGCAGGCTACTGGAAGACCAGTCAAATACGTCTCTATGTGCAAAAAAAAAGATTTGCATTTCAGAAAATGGATAGAAAACCCACACACACAAAAAAACGCAGAGTGTGGAGTCTGTAAATGTACGACCCGTACGGTGAGAGAGAAGGTTAGCTTACTGACTGGAGGAAAAAGGATTTGAGTTTCTGATCTGGACTAATGAACCCTGAATCTTTAAAAGATGGCATTGGCATTTTATAAATTAATGAAGGAATACTGCATTGATCAAGTTTATTAGCATAAACTTATTAGCATAGCTCATTTCAGCAACAAGGCAGTTCTGCATCAATCAAGTTTATTAGCATAGCTCATTTCAGCAACAAGGCAGTTCTGTGTTTTACATCATAAAAATACAAAGTCAGCAGTTGAAACGTTACATTTTGTCATCATTACAATCAGAATGTTAATTAACGTTTAACTTAAAACTTTTCAAAAGCATCACTGAACGGCCGGGTTCTTAGTCTGGGTTTAAAGGAACTCAGTGTTTCGGCTGTTCTGCAGTTTTCTGGATGCTTGTTCCAGATTTGTGGTGCATAGAAGCTGAACGCTGCTTCTCCATGTTTGGTTCTGGTTCTGGGGATGCAGAGCAGAACCAGAACCAGAAGACCTGAGAGGTCTGGGAGGTTGCTATGGCAACAGCAGATCTTTAATGTATTGTGGTGCTATATACTAACAGCATTTTAAAGTAAATGTAGTTTTTTTTAAATTACTTAAATATTCGTGCTTATCTATATGATTTGAAATATTTAGTTTGGATGTTAGTTATTCTGATTAAAGAAGCTTAAATGTGAATGAACCAGATAAATCATCCTTCGTTTCAAACAAAGTGTGCATGTTTCATCCTTCTGGCTCGCTAACTGAGACACGGTTGGCATTTTTGGACACAGTCACCTTCACAAAATCACTCTGTAGTGTGGGGAATCGCTGCATTTGGACACAATATTTGGTAGAATGCTGTATATAGTTGGATGTATTCTTGATGTTTATTTTTATTTTATAAGATACAAGATCTAACCGAGTTGTTGGAAAAAAAAAAGATGGTTAATTGTTATCACAGTTTCCAGCAATAATATCACAAATACACATTTTCCTGATGTCATGCAGCCCTAATTTCATCTAATGCAAAGGACTGACATGGATGGATCTGAACGACCCGAGTTGCTTCCAGCTTTTCTCTGAAACAGAGCCGGAGTTTGTTTCTTCTTTCTGACACTGAACGTTGGAGATTTTTCTTTATTATTCATCATTTCACTGTGTGCCCTGTCAGACGCTCAAGGCTTCTCACTCAACCGAGTCGATTGGTAGTTTGAAGTTTGTTGTAATTACAAGACACTAATCAATGTGAAAAAGTAAAGTGAAAATAATAAAAAAAGTGAATATTTTTTTCTTCTTACTAATTTAAAATGAGTAATATTATGTTAAGTGATGCCTTCAGGTGGTCAACCTCTTTTTGTCAGTGTCAGTTTCTTTATTATTTCTTTTACCTCGGTTGTTCTTTTCCTAGTTATACTGACTGAACTAATTAAAGTTGTTTTTAATGTTTGATCAAACTTGTGAAGCTGTTGGTGTATTTAAGTGTGTGTAGAGTTATGAAATAGATCTGTAATTCTGTACATTTATTTCTGTGTTAAAAACAAAAAGAGATTTTAAGTCGGATCAGCACAGTGTTTCTGTATTGGATCGGTAACGGCTGATGATAAAATCCTCTGATTTTAGTATTGGAAGTGAAAAACGTGGATTGATGCATCTCTAATTTAACCCTAATCCTGCCTCATCTGAAGGTCACAGATTATGTCTCTGAAAATAATCACAACAAAAAGAGATTAGCATGTTGTAAAGATGTCTTAAGTTGAGGGTGGAGGTGCTTCAGCTGTTAATTTGCTGTAATTTCAGGTGTCACTTGGTCGTAAATTAGAGTAAATGCTGAAAAACCGACTAATTTAGTTATTGGTTCATAAAGATGTATGCATTCCAATTATATGACGGAGTCTCTCCCTCTTTCTAAAGGTGAACATCTGAGGATGTGTCCTCAGGGTCCGACTTGCTGCACCATCGCCATGGAGGGAAACCTGGCCGGTCTGAGCGCCCAGGAGACGGAGGGACTGATCAGAGAGGCCGGCAGGTCCCTGCAGGCGACTTTCAACAATCTCCACAGGAGCTTTGACAGTAAGTAGGGTGCTGGTGTGTGAGTGCATACAAGACACTCATTACTGCCAGAGCTCAATAACAAACCTTCAGAAGCGCACCCAGAGGAGCCTGACATTTGTATGTTGTGTGTTTGCAAAGTTGTGTTTGGCGGTCAATACCGCAGCTTCAATAACAGCAGTGATTGTGTGTGTGTGTGTGTGTGTGTGTGTGTGTGTGTGTGTGTGTGTGTGTGTGTGTGTGTGAATGCAGGTTTGTGTGTTCTGTGTGACAAGAAGACCCCTGCCTGGGCGCTATAATGAGACCAGAGTCAGCCAGACACAATGAAATGCGATAAGCCAATCCACTGATCTTTAGGGATACACACACACACACACACACACACACACACACACACACACACACACACACACACACACACACACACACACACACACCAGAAAAAAGGTTGTCCCTGGAGGCAGTAGCTAGTTCAGCTAATGAGCTGTTGACCCACCGAGGAGTCGAGGCTGCAGATCACTGAATATCAGAGGCAGAGGGCGATGTAGAGAAGAAGAAAACTGAGAAGTGCCTCCGATACCAACATGGAGACACAGCAAGTGAGAACAAATCATCGCCGCTGAGTGGAAACAGTGAGTCAAAAATAAAGACAGAGACCGGGCAGCAGGAGGACAAAGTCAGAGCGAGACATTATTATTAGCGAAGGCCTTGCAGTAACGTGGCTGTCCATCTGGTTGTGGTTACAGCAGCCTGGCAGCGGCCCACGTCTTTGAAGCCATTATAGCGCAGAGACAGCTCTGATTCTCTAATTCCCTCTGTTTTTTCTCACTGTCACTTTGTATCCATCTAACAGAACTGGAAATTTTAAAGGAACCATCGCAGAAAGGTTTTGTTTTTTAAATTAGGCAAGAAAAAGAAGCTCAAGCAATAAAAGTAACCGAACACATTTGTAAAGATGTGAAGTTATTAAACTGAACTGGACTGGACTGAATTTAATGGAACTGACTGATCTGAAGTTAAGTTAGACAACTGAAGGCTGTAAAGGTGGGAAGAGCGTCCAGCCTGAAACATCTGCCAAGTCAGTGGGCACGCAGTGGTGGAGAGGTTGCTATGACAACCCAGTGGCAGGAAGTGCCAAGCGGACAACAACACTGGGGGATCCAGAGAGCAGCAGTCATACCGCTTGAACTTTTCCACATTTGAATTCATCACTTCCAAACGACTCGCAGATAAAAGTGAGAAGTCGAGTAAAGATTCTTCAAACCGATTTCAGGATCTGGTTGAACGGCTTAAAGAATAGAATCACTATTAGGCTACTTTCACGCAGCAGGACCGTTCAGACTGCAGACGCTTTGAAAACAATCGGAAACGGATCCAGTTTAGTTCCACGTATGGAAGTGACGGATCAGATTTTTTAGGATGGAAAGAGCAGAATTCAGCCGAACACCTGGGAATTACACCTGAGTTTGTTTAGCAAAGTGCATTGAGATAATATTTGTTGTGGAGTTTTGGATAACATTTAAATCAGATTGAATTGATGAAATTAATTTGCTATTGAGCAGTTGTTCTCCATAATGTCTTTCCAGCTGCTGGGTATCACTTTATCACCTGGAAAGAATTCAGTTACTTTAAACTACCTTGTAGACGCAGCAGTTGTGCACAGCTCTGCTAAAAAGATACTAAAACTCAGAGCTGGAAATGGAGTGGCAGAGATAAATCTGCACAGTTTAACTCCAACATTATTTAGTTGTGCTGTGCTGACCAAGTCTGGCGTCAGCTTGTCGTGTCCTGACTTTTTCCTCTTTCCACAGCGTATTTCACGGAGCTGCACGGCCAGTCGGAGCGCTCGCTGCAGGAGGTGCTGTCTCCG
Source organism: Poecilia formosa (assembly GCF_000485575.1). Classification (NCBI taxonomy): domain Eukaryota; kingdom Metazoa; phylum Chordata; class Actinopteri; order Cyprinodontiformes; family Poeciliidae; genus Poecilia; species Poecilia formosa. The sequence continues at coordinate 143,334 of NW_006799977.1, forward strand.
CTGGGCCCCCTGTACTCCCAGAACGCCCGTCTGTTTGCAGAGCTCTACGGCGACCTGCGTCAGTACTACCGGGGCTCAGCCCTCAACCTGGACGAGAACCTGTCCGAGTTCTGGTCCCAGCTGCTGGAGCGAACGTTTAAAGCCTCTACCCCCACGGAGGTGAGGGAAGGAACATGCCCTCTTGTGCTTTGAGTTTGCTTTAGTTTGAAATGCTGGTAGAAAAAAATACTCAATTAAATTGATCTGAGCTGAATGCAACATTTATGATTTATAATTTATTTTCAGTGTTCCTCATCCTCTTCTGTAGAAATTGAACACAGGAAAAGACCTAAAAATCGAGATCAGGGATTGTATCCATGGTTTTAAATCTGTGTAAATGTTTGGTTAAAATCAGTCAAACTGCCTCATGAAGCCCATCTGTTCTGCTTTCGGCTGTCGTCTCTGTTGGACAGGTCAACCTGTCGGAGGATTACCTGGAATGTGTTGCTAAGCAGCAGGAGACGCTGCGGCCGTTCGGAGACGTCCCTCGGGACATGAAAACAAAAGTGATCCGGGCTTTTGTCACGGCCAGGTCGTTCGTCCAGGGCCTGGTGGTCAGCTCAGAGGTGATCAAGAAGGTCTCACAGGTGAGTTTTGTGTATTCGTGTTTCCTTCTGCACACACACACGCACACACACACACACACACACACACACACACACACACACACATGGTTAAGACCTCCCTTCCTGTTGAGGACAAACATGGAAACATCAGCTCAGGCTTGAACAAGCAGTTACGGTTTGCATTCTGCAAAAATGCCATCTGAACTATTGATAATGTGGTTGTTTGCTTGGGAATGTGTCTAATGTCTGCTGGGCTGATTCCCAGAAAAGCAGATGTGGCGGCTGCGTGGTTGTCACACCCGAACTGTGAGAGAAAAATCCTCCGCCCTGCAGATGGGAAACACAAAGATAATGGAAAACGAACTGTCAGCCTCTGCCGTCAGAACAAAGCTCTCTCTTAGACGGTTGACAAGATTGATGTAAAATTATTGGTGCGAGGAGTTTTTTTTTTTTTTTTAGATCTCAGTGGAGATCATCCACAAACTCCCACATGTGAGCAGTGTGTGTCGTCTTTTATGTTTCTCATCAAAAAGCATTTTTTATAAATAGGATTTTCATATGATTTTCTTTAATAATGAGTTGCAGTTTTATTAGATTATTCTAAAAAAGATCAAGATTGTAATCCCGACAAACTTGATGCAGATGCATTCTTTGCAGACCTGCATAAGAGTTAAATTATTTGAATTATTCCTTTCTCCTTCCTGTGAGGAACTGCACACATTTCTGCCACCTGCTGAAACTTCCCATCGCATCACGGTTCACATCCAGCCTGCATGCTCGGCTGTCTCTGTGACTGCAGACTCTTATCATAACTCAAACCTCATGACCTCACTCTGTAATGCAACATTGACCAAATTAAACACGAGGGAGTCTGTTCACGAGACTAAAGTTAGAAACTTTAATGAATGGCCAGTGCACATTTAAACATGTTTTTTTTTAACATGATATATTTTATGCAAGATCTCTAAAAAGTAGGAGTAACATCTTTCTCATGGGAAGCCAAGGTTTAAATAGTTTCCTTGAATAAAGATGTTTAAAAGTAGATTTCTAACTGTCCCCATTATTTGTTGTGCCTCTTTGTTCATGCAATGATGTGTAAATACTGCCCTCTGTTGTCCTGCTTCGGTACTGCGGAGTAAACCATTTGCAGTAAAATGAAGCAAAAGCATCCTGAACACCTCCGTCTTGTAATCTGACGGGTCTGATTCCAGGTGTCTCTCGCTGAGGAGTGCACCAAGGCCCTGATGAAGCTGGTGTACTGCCCTCACTGCCGCGGCCTGGCCTCGGTCCAGCCCTGCTCCAACTACTGCTCAAACGTCATGAAGGGCTGCCTGGCCAACCAGGCTGACCTGGATCCGGTGTGGCAGGAGCTCATCGGTAAGACACACCAGCCAATCCACAACACGTCTTATTGTTTGAGGCGTAATCAATTAGACTGCAATATGCCAAGACTGAAAAAGTTAGAATGTTGTAAAAAGGTTAAACTCGTATATCATAAATGGAGGGTGGCAGCATCTTTGCTGCAAGAGCAACTGGTGCACTTCATGAAATAAACGGCATCATGTGGAAATATGGAAGCAAGACTTCAGTCAGAGAGTTAAAGCTCAGATGACCCTAAGCATACGGCCAGAGTGGTCACAAAGTGGCTTAAGGACAACAAAGTCAATGTTTTGACATGGCTGCCTCAAAGCCCTGATCTCAATCCTGTAAAGAAGTTGTGGGCAGATCCTGAAAGGTTGTGAGAGTGAGGCGGCCTGCAGAACCGGTCAGTCCCACCAGTTCTGTTCTGTCCAGGAGGACTGGGTCAGAAACCCAGCGGAGTCCGAGGAGAAGCAAAAGGTTTGATCCAAGTTCAAAGGCAGTGCTGCCAGAATACTGAGGAAATGTATGCAAACTTCTGACTTTGAAGACATTAAAAAGATAATCTGACATTTTATTTCTCTCGTTATCGTGGCATTTAGTAAATAGAAATAATATTATAATTCTACTAGACCTAAAACAAGAAAAGTTTTGTGGGATTTCAGAGAGTGAGTAAAAAGATTTATTTTAAACTTCTGGTTTAAACTGTTGGTGGATTGTTACTTTTTTGATTCCCTTTCTGTTTAAGCGTTTCCACAGCTTGCGTACGTAAAGCAGTGGTTTCTGATTCCTGTGTTTATTTCTGCTTTCAGACACGATGATCCAAGTCGCGTCCAGCTTCAGCACAGAACCCAGCATGGACGTGGTTCTGTCCTCCATCCCCATCCGGATCTACGAAGCTGTGCACTATCTGCAGGAAAACATGGACACATTTACAGCGAAGGTAAGAGATTTTATGAGATGCGACGTCTCAAGGTTATTCTTGAATCAAATAAAACTATTTTGTTAATTTAATTTCAAAATAAAGTTTTCACAAATAGGGATGTTCAGAGCTATTTGAAACGTTTGCCAGTGGCGCCATCTAGTGGATTATTTTATTCTTACAGCTAACTGGAAATGTTCTTTCTCCATTTGCCTCTGAGCAAGAAATGAATATCAAAATATTTCATATATACATACTCTCAGTTTCTGAAACCTTCTGTGAGGAAGAATAAAGTTAAAAAGAAAAGAAGCGTTATTTTTATCTCTGTAAAAAATAAATGCATCCAGTTGAAAAGTGAATTCTGTATGAATTGAACTAAAGAAAGCTTTGTCTTGTTCAGTCAGTCGTCTTCATTGCCTGTTAATTAGAAATAATGAAAATTAGTTGCGTGCTGCAACAAAACACCAGATAAATATTTCAGCTTCGTCACCTGCGATTCAGATAAAACATGAAGCGGTGAATTGAGGACGTGCAGTTTTTGAGAAACATGGTAAAAGCCTGCGGATCGTTCCTGCAGGTGTACCAAACATGCGGCTCCCCAGGTGAACCAGGAACAGGAAGTCCAAACGCCCACGAGCAGAAGAAGAAGAGCGGCTCGCTGACTGCGTTCGAATACAAACCGTCCCCGACGGCTGGACTCAGACTGGAAATACAGGTGTGTGTCCGCTGCATTTTAATCCTGCAGGTTTTCTACCAAACTGACAGGCATGGAAGAAGATGAACTTTGTGTCTCATGAACCATTTTTGGTTTTTATCTGGAATTTTTTGGGATTATTATCCTGCTGAAAGTTATCAGTCACCTTTGTGTCTGCTTTGGTCCAAGCTAACTTTAATATCATCCTTTATTATTTCTCTGTGTTTTTTTTTTTACTTATTTGCATTAATGTTACACATATGAATCAAGTTGAAATGGAAAATATTAAATTTCCAAAGAGAACTGTGTATTAATCAGAGGTTCAACGATAAATCAGTTACAATTTCTGCTTGATTTGCTAAAGAGTCTTATATTTGTTGTGAAATGCATCAAAACTAAGAATATGAACCATTTTTAGTCAGAAATGTATTGAACAACAGAACTGAACAGATATCGGATGAACAATTCTGAATCTGTCCAAATCTTAGCAGACAGGTCAGACTTAAAAAATAAAAATCCCAGATTTAGTTTGTGTAGCGTAACTTTAGCTCATTGCTTTTTGAATAGTTGATACTTAGAACTTGTGTGAAATAATTTGGGTTCTGTTACTGTAAAACTACCACTGTAGACACCTTAATTAGACTTAATAAAAGTTAGAAACTGTTTTATGTCTGATCTTCTTCAATAGCTGTTTGTCTTTTTCATTAGAGTGAAATTCCTTCCACGGGATGCCACACACTCAGCTGATATTTTACAACCAGTTTTGAAGGAATTAAACTGGAATTTAGCCAAATAACAGCGTTTATATATAATTTGTGTCTGAGAGTGCAGAGAAATTAAGACGATTCAAGAAACTCTCAGTGAATCTTAAAGTGAAACTGAGATTTTCAGCACTGATAAAAACGAGTGGAACTGAACAGATTGTTTTTGCTTTTGTTCTGTCCTCAGGTGTCAGATCTGTCCAGTAAACTGAGGGACATGCGTCAGTACTGGGTCCAGCTGCCGGTAGCGCTGTGCAGCAAACTGGCGGCTGAAAGCAACAGTCAGGACAACTGCTGGAACGGGATGACCAAAGCCAGGTGAGAGCGAATCAGAAGAAAGATGGGAGCTGGTCATCTTTAATTAATTTATAAAACTAGTCAAGAGTTACTCTTTGTGTTCCCTAAATTTACAGATGCGTCTCTTATGTAAAGAGGCTCATTTTGTTTCAGTCAAATGCATTCATTTTCTGATTAAAAAAGATTAAATGGGGTGCAAAGTGGTGCAGTTGGCAGCACTCTCTTCAGAAAAACAGTCTGCAGTCTTTCTGCATGTGTGAAAAAAATCATTTCAATCGTATAATAGAAAAAAGAAGAAAACCAATCAGAAAGGAAAGAGACGACGCATATTACGCTGAAGCTGTTATGATGGAAACAATTTCCTGCACTTAAATACAAGAACATTAAATCTCAATTCTGCCACATTTACAATTATACTGGGATAAAGTTGCATCCATGGTTGTAAAAAGCAGTTTGTTGCACACAGGTTTTTTAGCTGAAGCATTTAAAGCCACACAGACAAGCAAACCTCCCTCAGTTGGCGGGTAAATGGATTACAGAGCGACGTGACGCTGTGCTTATATGTGCATCATTCACCCACACTCAGCATCTCCTTGTGTTTGAAGTGCTTGGATCGCAGCCAAGCTGTCAGATTTATCCTCTAAAACACATTCATATAAATGTGTCTTCCTTATCTGAATAATGTGAGGAACCATGAAATATACATGAATCACTGGCTGGGTGTGACAGCTGAAGGATGAATGCATTCTGTGTGAGTGTGAACTGTTTAAAGCTCTACGTCTCCCTCTGGTGGATTTTATAAGAACTTTAACAGTTTTTTTTCCAATCAGGGATAAAATGAAGTAACTAAAGTGACATTGTTAAAGCCTAAAAGTGGTTTACAAGTTTGAACTCTAACAATTTTTAATACAAATTGCTGAATCATTTCTTGTTGCTTCATTTACTTACTTTTTAAACCCACCTCTCCCTGCAGCAGTCCATATCTGCTGCAGACTGGTGAAAAGTATGGGTTTGCTGATTGTTCTTAGAGTTATTTAAAACTAGCCATGTTTCTTGAAAATATTTTTTCTGCTGACCTGCAATTACTGGAGTTTAGCAGGATTGTTTTGCATTCACAACAAGCTGGAGACAAGAAAATAATTAAGAATTATATGAGAAATGATTAGATCTACATTTCAATACCACAGAAGTGCAGGAATGTTTGTGTTCATTAGCTGATGTATCGTGCAAACTAGGCAGATTTGCAGCAAAATGTAATGAAAACCCAAATCTAAAGAACAGGACGTTGCATGTAAAGTGTCTCTCCTTTACCATCTCTAATCATTTTGTAATCGGTTGTTTGTCTTTCATTTACTGGCGATGTGAAAGTGGTTCACTAGCTGCATTTTGCACCTATCAGGTACCTTCCAGGGGTGATGGGAGACGGTTTGGCAAATCAGATCAACAACCCAGAAGTGGATCTCGACATCACAAAACCCATCATGAAAATCCGGCAGCAGATCATGGAACTGAAAATAATGAGCAACAGGCTAAAAGATGCTCTGGAAGGCAATGATGTCGACTTTCAGGATGCAAGTAAGACCCTTTCAAAATCTTAGGTTTACATATTTTCAACATTTTCTACATTTCTGCTAATGCAACACAAGAATAGGCAATAGTAAACAAAAGTTGGTATTTGTGGGAATTATATTTCCTCTGAAAAGACCTCTGCTCGTCTTTTACAAATCTTGCAAATATGGAAGAAAGAGAACGAAAAAAGGAATTGAAAAATGAGAAGTCTTCTTTCCCCCAGGTTATCTATGTTTCAAATAATTCAACTTAGACTGAAAAACAAATGGCACCTGTTGTTGACAGCTTAACATTTCTTGATTTTTTTTTTTAAATCACAAAGTTTAATCCTGCTGTCTCAAACAGCCTCAGCGCCCCGTGGCTGACTTCACATTCCTCCTACTGGTTGATTTACTCCACTCCTGATTACTTTATTTGTTTATTGCATTTTACGGTACAGATTATGTCATGTTGAAGACATACTGAGTGCATAATTATCTGCAGAGCTCATGGATGAAATTATGTCTGGTAAGAAATCCACAGTAAGGGATTTGTGTTAAAATGCAAAACACTGCTAAAGTTTTATTATCTAATATTAATCACTGATTTCACTTGTTTGGATTCCTGCAGAATGAAAAGCCTTACACCTTACAATCCAACTGCTGCTTTCATTTGTTCCAGTTCTCCATCATTCCACCCATAAACCAAAACTGTTTGTGGTCACTCGTGATTCCTGTAACTCGCTTGCACTAAATTACAGTTGCCATTGCAATTTCCAGATGTAGTTCATAAAGAGTAAAAATAACTTCCCCATTTTGTGTGACACATATCCTATACTTTAGAGTTGTTAAAGCGAGTCATTTTAGGAAAAGTCGTGAAGTCTGAGCCACAGGAAGTTCAGTTTAAAATAGTTACTGGAGGTTGAAAGCTCTCCGGGAGTCAAATCGACTCCTTCACGGCTGCATTGTGAAAATAGATGCAAGTTATTTAAATTTCCCTTGATAACTCTGCAGGTGAGGATATCAGCGGCTCAGGCAGCGGGATGTGTCTGAGCGGTCAGTGCGCTCGGAGCAGGCCGGGACTTTATGCCTACGCGCCGGAGACCAAGCCAGTCGGAGGAGCGGCCACGCCTGGCATCGGCGTCCCGCTGCTGCTCCCATTCACCGTCCTGCTGCTCCAGCGATGATGGACCCCCTTCACCGCTTTGTACGAAGGGGCCTGAGGGCTGAACCATGGGAAATGGGGTTGAATGGGAGGAAAAGTGGAACGAAACTTTGCCAAAAAGACATTTTGTTGAATGGATGAACATTTTCCTTGACTTAAAGGAATGAAAATTGACCTTAGTCTTTACTTTGCTGCGCTTCGATGTGTTTTAGTTTGAATGTGAATTAGTGTGAGGTCAGTGGATCTTTTGATGAGGATGTTTGAAAGACGACAGTAACAACGATGAAGAAGATGTCTGTAGCTCCAGTATCCAGCCAGCAGGTGACCTTATCTGTGGTGCATTCACCAAGGATTTTTTTTAAATGTTATTCTTCAAGTTTGTCTGACGTAAGCAAACCATGTACGCTGTAAATGTTTGTGTACATTACCTTAAAAACTGGCGCCATACTGAGCCATGAATGTACAACATAATACTCTACTGGCAATGAAATCCACGTTATCTGTGATGTTGACAAGTGGTTCATTCAGTGGAAAACAATGCAGAGAAGTCATCGCACTCTTGAAATGTCTGAGTTGTTGTGATCGCATCAGTTTACCTTACCTTTACTTCAAAGCCGGAAATGAAATGTCCAGTTTTTAAACGGCTTGTTACCGTTCTAAATAAAGGAATGGCCTCATCAAAGCCTCCAACAAGCAAGAGCACACACATTTTCTAAAAATTGCTTACCGAGGGCGAGGAATTTCGAAGTTACCACAAAAGAAAACGTGATGATTGAAACAAAAAGAGAAAAGCTGCTGTACTGCTACTGCAGGAGAAGATTTCTTAATGAATGCGTTCAGAGGTAACTCACCTCAAAGTGGCTGACTACATCAAACCAAAGCTTAATCCATCACTGCACACAGGTACACTGAGGTTTTGTAATGATTTGTCGTTATGAAACCAAGGTGTCACAACAAAAAAAAAGGTTTTCCGGTTCTTCAAGCTGCCTGGGTTTGTATATATACCGAATTTTTGCAAGATTCTTTCTACATTTGACTGGTGATATTATTTACCCTGGCATGCCTTCTGTTAAAGTCTACACTACGTTCCTGTTACAGACATATTAATTTATACACATAGCAGCAGCGTTGAAGACACACATGCTGATGCAGTCTGGGACTCTGTATTAGGCGGGTTTTCAATCATCAGTGTATTTAATCACCTTTCATCCATTAAACTCTGGTTGATTGTAGCAGATGAGAGTGTCACTCGATTATTCTATGGATTGTTCTGGAAGTCCTACTCTTCGTCCATTATAAATATTTGTGTGTGTGTGTGTGTGTGTGTGTGTGTTATTACTAGCCTGTTTGTTATCAAACTCTTTGGTTTGGATTTTGAACTAAAGACCAGCTTCTCCTCAGCGGAGGCAAGAGCTTTGTTGCTTTGAACGACATATTTAGTTTTCAGTTAAAAAAATATTACAATTTTGAAGATTTAAAAAAATACTATAATTACGTATAGCAATGATCTTGTGATGTAGTTTGGACTGTAAATTGTTGCTTGGTCTCCTGTTTTGAATATTTCACAAATTGTAAATATATGTAGGCTCAACGTGGTTTATTTTTATTTATTTTTTTACAAATGTGGATTTAGCAACAACTGTATTCTTTATAAAACCAACAGGCCCATGTCAGGTGACCTGTATGCATATTTTTTGGGATTTTTAAGAACATAAACAATTCTCAAGTATTGAAACTTATGGAGCTAAAATAAATATTTAGGTTTTGTTGTGAAAAACATGGAGCAACTGGCCATGTATTAAACCTACTGCAATTTGTAATTTACTGTATTGTAATTCGCATTAGTAAAATTATCATTCTTCAGTGGACAGGGCACCAAAACTGACTTCAGCCCAGGGGCCCCATCCTTGTAAATCCGGCCCTGTGTGGGCCCTCTTGTTTTTGTTTTAGTTTTTAGTCGTTTACTGTGTCGATATAAAAGATCTGAATTATTTCACACTTGTTGGGAAAGTTATGTTAGCCTGCTGGAATCACTGGGCTGCTAGTTAGAAACAGTTTTACAGCCTGTTTAATGGGAATGCACCAGTAGGAACTGCTGCTATGGCCCATATTTACAGGTATATTTCTTTACACTTTCAAAACTGTCAAAGTCTCAAAAAAGAGGAACATAATTAATGTAACAGAAAAAACAGTGCTGTTATGTGCATGAAGTAAAAGACTTGCAAGACTAAAATAGATGTTCAACGTGCAAAATGAGGCAAGTATCACAGAAATATAACCTCTACTGTCATACAAATATTATAAATGTATGTAGATTTCTGAATTTGAAGGAAAGAAAAGGTAAAAACAATTTTGCCTCATTTTAAGCTAATCTTTTCTTCAGTAGAAGAATCTGAGCAGGGTGGATGGAAAAACAAATAGAGGCAAATAAAGGAAAAAAATAAATATTTGTGGTAATCCCAACTGATCTGAAACCTGTTTGACGGGATCATGAGGGGCTTGAAGGTTAAACGTGTGTTTTACAGCAACATGGAAGGACATTACTGAGAAGCTGTGTTTTTCCTTGGCATGAAGAGAATCGATCAGTTCTCATCGTAGCGTTTGGCCGACCAGGCCCTCTCAGCCCAGAGTCTCTCCTTAAAACAGCCAAGCAACTCCTGCAGCACCGTTTAAAAGAGCCACCTTAACGCTGCTGGAGACAGTTTAAATGTTATTGCTCTGCTCATGTGGCAGCCAGCACATCTTTTATTGATTTTTGGGGGAACATTGGAGGCTGTGAGGACATTTTAACTTCCTGCAGCAGCACATTTTAAAGATATGAACTCACTGGCACAGGTTGGTTTTCACTGAAAACACAAGCGAACACGTGAGCTGTGAAAGAATCGGGAGGCAACAAACATCGAAGACATAACGACTGAATTGCTCTACAATAGTCTTCATGCTGCAACTGTCATCACCATAGTAATTGTTGTGTTTGTGTGGTTTTCTTACAGTTTAATTGGCAAACACATTAGGACCACATAGTCCCTTTACACACAGCTTTTAAAAACACAACTCGCCCACAAATGCACATGTAATCTGTGTGGCCACATATAAAACCTTTTAAAGCAATATGGTCAGCCCACAGTGTATTAAAACATCATGCCCAAGTTCATCTGAAGGTCTCATGTTCCTAACTGGATGCATTTGTTTCCATCTGGTGGGAGTTTGAAACGGCACAGGAAGTGGCACCGGCGTTTCCACGCCTGCAGATTAGACCCATGTTCAGGATAAGCTTGTGCCAGGGAGAATAATAGAAATTGTTCCACTTCTAAAAGGTGCTAGGAGGGTATTTAGGGAAATGTCACTCAATGTGGTCCTGGGAGGAAGGAAGTAGACGTAAGTAAAAACACCTGTGCAGGTGTTATTAACCTAATCCCCTTCCTGCTCTGCAGCCCATGGTCACATGTTCGAATACAATCATGGCTTTTTCTCTTAACACTTCAGGTTGTTTCTGTTTTTAAAAATCAAATTAACCTCTGGGTCTCCACTCTTAACTTGCTAAAATTTAAAAATGCAGCCAGATATCAGTCTTTTATAAATTAGGGTGCTAAACATACATCTGTTTCTAATAAGGCTTTTTTCCCACCATATACAGGAAGCAGACATTGTTTTGAAAATAAGACAATTTCGCTCAGCAGTTAAAGTAGTGACCAAAACTCCAGGGAGAAAGAAGATTAGTCACCAAACGGAACAGCTGCGAACCTCCGAGGTAAGCACAATGTCAGGAAAAATAATCCCTCATTTTCCTCCAGGGTTTGCTGAGGAGGGACAGTAATATTTACTGAATTATAACCTCAACAAAGCAGAGAGAAACGGATGTTTAAGACGTGTTTCCTGTACAAAAACACAATAATATGTTTTTTATTCGTTCACTTTTCTGGAGTTTTCTTTGAAAATTTTCAGACATAATTTCTCTACTCACTGCAATTTTCTTTGATTTTTGTAAGAAGTTATTTCTTTGCTGTATATTTTTGTATTTTGAGCATTTTAAGCTGCACTGTTATTAACTGGGAGACAAAGACACAAAACACTGAAATAAACTTCAAATATAACCTGTTGCAGAATCATCTAGACAAACGTTTGTCACAAGTGTCAAATAAAAATATAGCAATCCAGTTTTGTCCACTGACTACAGTACCTTGCAGAAGTATCACACTCTTTGAACTTTTCCACTTTTTAAAGGCGCATAACTGCAAAATAAAAATCTTATGATGCTCCTTATGCCTAGTTATTTGTTAAATTAATTTCCCTAGTTACCCAGTTTGTGTGCAAACTCTCCCTCGCCCCCTGTGCCGTTTTCTCTCCTCTCACACCTGCAAACCGTTTCTAATCAGTCATCTGTCCTTTTAATCAACCTCACCAGTATATTGTCAGCCACTCCTTTCTGGTTTATCTTTTATTTTTCCATCTGTTCTCTGCTGTCTTTTCTCTTGGATTCCTGTTTTTGCTTTGCTCTGGCTCCCTGTGATTTTTTTTGTGGTAAGTTTTGTTAATCTTTTTTTTTACTAAAACTGCAATTAGTTTTTTTGCGAGTATTTGGTGTTTCTGTAACTCAGTATTGTAACTTCTGACTGTCCTGCCTCAGTTCTGACCAAACCACAGATGTTTTGTAGAGTTTATGACATAAAATGTTGTTTACCAACATTAAATCTGAAGTTATAGTTACGGCTATAGAGGAATGGCTTTGCTCAAAGGCTATTGAGAGATTTGAAGAGCCTTGTCAAAGTCCAGACCAGAGCGAAATGAGAATGTGTGGGAAGATGTGAATATTGCAGTTTGCAGATTTTCTCAAAGCAAATTGAAAAAGCTATTTTACAGATGAATGGGCAAAAAATGTCAGTTTCTAGAATTGCAAAGGCTTATCCCAACACTTTCAGCGATAACTGCAGAGAAAATACAAAATATTGTCCCCAGGGGCTGGAATGCAAATGAGCATCATAGCCTTTTTATTTTATAAAATTACAAATTATTCAAAACAAAATTATATAGTCCTATTTATTCATCTTTTCAATTATGTTTTACCTCGTGATCTTTCACATAAACACACTTGTATCATGAAACCATGACATATTATGGGCACTGTGGATAAAAGACGGTACATTCCTGCAATTTTGAGATTTCAAAAATTTTCTAGAAAAAAAACGAAGAAATTGCGAAGCTCAAAGTCAAAATTTGCTAGAAAAAAAATCTCAAATCTTGGAAATTTCTGAGACCCAAAAGTCCATTTTATTTTCATTAGTGGATTTTTTAAATATATATTTTTATTTTATAACCTTATGAACTCAGAAAATTCCTGAGATTAATCAAAAAAAAATCTTGAAATTCAGGAGGAATCCAGAACGGCACTGTGCGCTTTTGGAAAACTTGCGTTTCGCCACTAAGTGTCGCTGTTTAGCCACTTCTGCCGAGGTCCCGGGGCGGTGTGGGGAACCTGACCATTGGACACGCAGCTCGGGTCAGGTTGGGAAGAGTGGGTTATTGGTTTTCAAGCCGACATCCTCTCTCCTGATTGGGCAGGAAGGTGTCGGAGAAAACGGGCTGAGCGGAGGGAGAAGACGGATCCAACAGCAGTTTATCTCCTCTCAGCCTCCACTGACTCTGCTGCTTGTTCCTGTACGCACCGAACTGAGGACTGAGATGTGACTGCTCACCGGAGGAATACAGCGTGTCTCCCTGGGATTTCTCTATTTTATTCTCTGCCGGCCGGATGATGGGAGCGGACAGGCGTGGAGGGATCTTGGCCGTTCCGGCCACTTGGGTTGCGCTGCTTCTCTGTGTGATTACTCTTGTGTGCGCAGTGGAAGGTAGGTGGGCATTTGTTGATGGAGAACTGATGCAGGGTAAAACCTGGAGTTAATTAACGGGCTAATAGATGTTAAAGCTGGGGACTTAGAAGATGCCAACTAAGCTGGTTTAAGGAATTGGTGCAGACTTGGTTTAAGTTCATGTTGGGTTTCCAAATAAATAGTTTTGGGATATTGGTGTAATACTGTTGGACTTTTCTCATTAAGTTTTCAACTATCTAATTGGATTATTGCGTTTTATTGGTTATCACTATATTTTATGTTCAATATTTGCAACAAACTATCATTTCCTCTTTCTACTTTGAACATTCTTCAGTGCATTTGTGTGATTTTGACAGGTCATGTTGCATGCAGTCCTCCTGCATGCGTGATGTGAAAACAGTTTATGATAATGGTGTGTGCTGTTTAGTTTCAAACATCCCCATGTTTCTTCTCTCCTGAGCACACCGTCACAGCTCTGCTATCACACAGTCTGCTGGAGCAGCAAAGTGAATCATAATTATAGCTCACAGGTGCTTGGTGGCCCCCATGCTACTACCTCCCCCACTGCTTCCCCTCTCCAGCATCACCTCTTTCTCCACCTGCTGTTTCCAGAAGCGTCATCTCCCCGCCAGCTCCTTTCCAAACACCACCTTCTGCCTCTTATGTTGCGTGCCCCTCCAACTCTAATCTCCTGTTATTTTCAGAGCATCGCGTTCTGTAGCTCCTGCTGCTTCTGCTTCTCTTGCCGCTGTTGTTTTGTGCTGCTGCTGCTCCCTGCCAAGCAAGGCTTCTGCTGTTTCGTCTCCAACAAACATCTCCTGCTGAAACTTTTTGTTTTACTTTTCTGCCAGTGTTTCATCCTCCTCATTTCTTTCTTTCTTTTTCTTTTCTTTGCATCACTCCACATCTGGTCACCCTTTACGTCCTCAGACAGGGTCAGCTTGTTTCTCCCGTTGTTTCTCTCAGCATTATTCTTTGCCTCAGGCTTTCCAAATGGTATAATACCAAAAAATGTCTCTCCAGTCTGCTTCTCAAGCATGAACTCCTTCTTCCTCCTCCACTCAAAGTGCTGAAGTCTAAATTATCCTCTTGTAGAACCACACTTACTCCTGACCAAGTATTATCAACTGCTCCCTTTTGCTCAAACATCACCGATTTTTCCTCTGGCCTGTTTTAGTTTTTCCCAAATTAATATTTGCTTGTTGCATAGTTTGCTTTCCTCTCCTGTCTTTTCTGCATTCATTCCCTGGCAGCATCCACTCCCATGTTGCCTTCTGCTGCTGCTGCTGCCTCTGCTGCTGCTTATGGAAGTGCTAGATTAGTCCACTGCTGTGTTTTAATGGTGCGTGTAACAACGGGCCCTGTGCCTAGTCTCACCTATTATGAGGCATGTAAATGTGTGGAAGGGCAGCTTTATTTTGATTAAACAGAATGCCATTTGGATCCCCCAGTGTGTGTGTTTACTAGAGTTTGTGTATTTGTTGGCGTGGCAAAACAAGAAGGTAGGTGGTTTTAGCCAGAGAGGTGAGACAATTACTGTAGGCACAGTGTGGGTGGTGGGTTGTTTTGTGGTCACAGTGGCCTTTTCATGGTAAGTAGGTGCCTAATGAGCTGAGGTATACACTTATTGGACTCTGTTGGCATAAAAAGCACCCTCTGATGCTCTTTATGTTTTCTCCCTTACATATCTTATGTCTTGCATAGGCAGTTTTATGTGTCTTACTATTTCAAGCCATCTTACAGGTGCATCATATTTCACAAATTCAAATAGTCTTATACTATAGATGCATTTTTGATATGTTAAACTTTTGATAATTATGGCTTTTAACTAAAGATTGACTTAACATAAGTAGCTGCAACTAAGGGCTGTAACGAGTCCTTGAATGACTCGAGTATCTCGATTATTAAAATTCTTAAAGGCAAATTATCTGCCTCAAAGCTTCATTAAGTTTTGCTATTAACTACTGTGTTTAAAAATGGTGGGACTAGGAGAGAAAAGGAAGATGGATTTATAAAATTCAAAAGATGATAGAAGGAGTAATATCAGGACTGAAATTTGGACATAAAGGACTTAATTAAACACTTTTTAAAATGCAAAAGCATAATACTGGTAAATGTGATCACTATATAGGAAACAGTCTGCACTCCAGACCAGTAGGTGGCGGTAACACTACTTAGATTTTTTGCCAACCGTCAATAAGAATCAAGAAGAAGAACCACACCGGCCAGATTATTTGTGTTGCGCATCGCTCTCACTCGTACCTTTCATCAACATTCACTTGTTGATGAATGCTAAGTGCTAGCAGCATAACATTCAAGTTTGGTCTGGGGCACCTGGGGGGATTTTATGGTCAGGTGGAAATATCTGGGTTTTTGTCGCTCTTTGAGGGACCAGTAATCTAAAATTACTGATGCGATGCATAGAGTATGACAACATTTCTCAAATGGTGGTGAAGTGCGCGGCAGGTGAATGTAGACATGTGGAGCAGAGGATCACAGAACACAGCAGGCTGTGATGGCTGATATTAGCATTACAGACAAATTTAAAAATATATTTACCACCATCCTGGTCACAACAAATGAGTGGCAGTACATAGCTGGTGATGTGTTTCTGTGTGAGACGAAGGAGCCAAATCTGCTGTTGACATGGACACCAAAGCTATAAGTGGCAGGGCAAAATGAAAGCTCATCTATTAAGTTTATGCAAGATGAATACATAAACTAAAACGGGAGTACAGGTATTTTCTTGGTGTCATAGTGAGCCTGCTGCTTCGTATCTTTTTATAAAGGTGAGCTATTATTGTTGGAGGTTCATTTTCTAAATGACAGAAATGTGATTGTTAGGGATGCACAAATATGAAAATTTGGGCTGATGATAACATCCAGTATTTATACAACTGTTATGGCAGCATTTACATTATATATATAGATATATATATATTTTCTATTCAAGTACTCAATCGTCAGAATAATCGATAGATTACTAAAATAATTGTTTACAACAGCCCCAGTTGCAACCATTTATCTGGATGCATCTGTGTCTGGAACAGATTCAGTCCACTCCTTGTAAATTTCCCCCAAACTCTTGAGCTTTGCGTCACAATCCTCTTAAATCTGTCGTTATCCCTGCTGCTTACCACACCTTTTTCTTCCATGCGATTTTGTAACATTATGTTTACTGCAGCACTTGGTAAATAGCCATTTTGCCTGTGGCATTTCATGGTTTACTGCCCTTGTGAGACAGTATGGCATTTTTTGTTTTAGTATTTCTACTTTTCTAAGAAGGAACATTTTTGCTTTTAAGAAGTTATAAGCCAGAACCATCAGAAATACTAGAGATGCATCTTTGAAATATATCGACGCTTACTTATCAGTAATTTGATTTGCTAAATATATTTATATTAATCTTGACAAATGGTGTTAAAAATGACAATTTTACAGAATTAAAAAGCTGTTATATTTGTTTCTGGTAACCAAATCAAAAGTCTTTTGGTTTAAAATGTAAACTGTAAAGAGGAAAGGTATAAATGAATACACAAAGCAACTTTATGGCTAATAAATTCTTGAGTTTTATAACTCAATTAAAATTAGGCTATTGCTTAATTATGCGTGGGCTGAAGCCAAAATATTTTCACCGTTTTCAGGAAAAATAATGAATTGTCTTTGTTTATTATTTTAACTAATATTTCTTTCAAATTTACTTAAGTAATGGAAAGAATTTGGAGAATAGTGGGTAGTTGGTGTAATCTCCTCTACTTCTTAGTTGACCAATGATATTGTTGTCATCTGCTTTCAGTCTTGGATTCTTACTTGGAGGGAAAAATGAGAATTTCAAAACTTTTTCCATCTTTTATTTCATCTTCTGTCTGATCTGTTTGAGAAATACATTAAATATAAAATCTGGCTGCCTATGTTTTGTTTCTCATTTAGATTTTTGTTTGAGATCTCTCCATATCAACTAAATTTTTGTTGATTTGGATGCAAATCAACTCAGTTTGGACTCAGTTTGGTGATGAAAAACAAAGTCTCTCTTAATCTCCATCTTGCCAGCTGATACCTAAATGTTTTGGATCACAGCTATGTTGTTTTTTTCAAACCATTTATAAAAAACATCTGTTCCATCTGAGAAAATTAACCCCAGGGCTGCTACCCACATGTTTCACTCTGAGCATGGCGTTCTTTTGGTGATGTGGAGAAGTAAAATCCTCTTTGAACTGCATCCCAAACGTTAAATTCTGGTTTATTGAGAAGAAAGGCTTCTGGTCCGTGCATATGGAGCGTAGAGGAGATTGTTGTCACATGTAGAATACAAGCAGAACCTGAGATAATCTCGCCGTTCCTTTAGCAGAAGCCCTCATCAGTTTCTGTCTTGTCCTTACAGCAATTTGCTTCAGATTCCTTCTTCTAGGTAACGTCAGTTTGCCTCACATATGTTCTCCAATTACAGATGGCAGCGTTCACGGTACCATGGTGTATCTATTTAATGAGGTGGATTTCTTTTTTGTACCACTCTTCTGTTTGACACGTTCAAAGATCTTTTGTAAACTCTCTCCAAACTATGGAGGCAAATGAGGGAACGTAATGAAAATCCAGTGACGACATTTAAATGTAACTTTGGGTTAATTAAATTGACTGCAGCTGATGTCAGGTGTGTATCTAGGAAGGACCAATGGTGTAATCGTTCTGTAAGGTGTTTCAGCTTTTTTTTCAGTTTTTTCTTGTTACAAAAAATATGGAAGAAGCTACTGCAGGACTTATTGCATTACAAAATCTATAAATAAAAATAATGAGCTAATCTAAATATGGATTGTGGTTGGCTGAGGAGCCCTGTAATCTGTGGACGAGGTCAAAGTTCGGCTCTGCTTTGAGTTGGTTCAGGTATCTGATCAGAATGCACACCTTTGGAGACGATAGATAGAGTTTATCTAAATTGACTTTAACTATCTTTAATGTTCACACCTGAACATTTTTTTATCCTTTTGCATTTTATCCAAAACTACTTACAAATGAGGATTTAGCAATGAAATTAATGTCAAATCAAACAATAAGCTTCTTGGAAGGAAAACCGCTGGTCAGATTAGGATGGCCATTACCTTCCTACACTTTTCTGCTTGATTCTAATGTCGCTTCACATCTCAGTCTGGACTTTCTCCCATTGACTTGGATTCATCCTGTAGAATCTCTACCCAGCCAATCAGTGAACAGAAGAAGCTGTGAACAAAGACGTTGATTTTCTGTGCTGTTTCAGAATTGTACTCTGCCTGTAGTTTTACCGATGAGGTTGTAGGAAGTGAACGAAGCCTTTCAGTCTGTTATCACCTCGTTCAGCTCGTAAGAGAGTGCTGTCACTTCTAAAGCTGCAAAAGATGCCACAATAATGGGTCTTCAGGGAATTACTACAACACTGAGGAGAACTGTAGTCATCCTGTCTGCCAAAGTAGCATCTATGTTGCAGAGCTAACAGATATCCAGTGTTACTCGCACCACTGGTCTTTATTTAGACATCACCAACCTGGAGTTCTCCCGTTTCTCGATGTTTGGGATTTTCTTTGTAGCTCATTGCAAAGAGTTGATGTGTTTGAAAGGATTTTGACTGAATCATATCTGTGATTTACAACGAGATCTCCAAGTAGCTTTTTATACCATGGAGTTGAAAACTGTATATTTTCGAGAATGTAGTCAGAAGAAGCTACTGCAAACAAAATAAAGCTGTAAGCAGGATTTGCGTCCGCTCACCATCGTAGCTTGAATGTTGCCTCATTCCCTGACCTTTGTGTTCTTCCAGGATTTCCACCTACTCAGCGAGCCTAAATGGCTCTTCAGTAATCCTGCGTTTGACCCTTTTATTCTGAAAGTCAATGCAACGCCTGACCCAGCGGATATTATTTAGTATAAGTGCTACATATCCCACAAACAAGCTCTGGGAGAGGTGGCAAAGTCGCTCTGTTTCTGACCTAAATGTCCAGTCAGCAGCAGACTCTGCCACCTAAAGTGCTGATTTGTGCCAGTGTTGAGTGTCAAAGGGTTGGAGACTTAATTTAGCTCTTTTTTTTCATGCAGGAGATTCTAGTTTGGGCCTGTTTGAGAATTCATGGACTGGCTTTACTCATCCACACCATGGAGGCTAAAAGTGAATTGCACTGTGGATGTCTGACTGCACTGCATGCATCATTTCTTCCCCTCCTAATAACCCGATTCAGGGCTTTTCCCTGGAGCCCAAACACAAACATGCTCCACTCCATGTGTCACCCTGTGATGTGCTAAAGGTTAAACATCAGAGATCTGGCCTTAGATGTTGCTGTTAGCAGGAATAGCTGTGATAGTTAGTGTTGGCATTTGCAACATAAATAATTATGTTCTCGACTTTGGAAATCAATTATGCTCTCATTGCGAAAAGATGCGCAGACGCCAAATGACATTTTAACAGGCTGGCTTCCAAAAATACATACATACTGTAGTCTGCAGCCTGCTCTGTTAGCTCATGTATTAAAGATGCTGTTTCTGTGTTCATCTCGTGACAGTTTATCAATGTGACAGACAGTTGAAAGGAAAAGTACCGGCTTGGAAGAAGAGCCTTTGGACCCGTCCTGAGGCTTTTACTCATGTTTGTTTTCCAGTCTAAGTTTTCCTCAGGGACTGCCTTCGGTTTTTTAATATTTATCTCCATGCAGCATCCAGATTGTTTCAGAATATATTCATTTTTTTCTTCTGTGAGATACTTGGAAGCAGTGGGAATATTTACTTTTGGCTGAGAGGCCCAGAATCTGTTGCTGTATTTTTCATGGCCTATTGGACGTTAAGAGGCAATTTTCGATCTGTCAGTACAATATTAGACTTTGCACTCCGTACCCAGAGGCTTTCAGACGTCGCTTTCACAGCTTTCACTGGTCCAGGAAGTCATTTCTAACAAAACATGCCTAATGTTTACAGAAATGTTATTAATTAGTTACATTAGTGTGAAAATCGGTCCTTAACTATGAAACTTCACACATTTTCTGTTAATTTTCACACTATCAGTTCCCTCTTTCTAACATAGAAGAAGAAGAACATCATGTTGGTCCATTTTATCACAGTCAGACATGGAGGGGAAAGATTTTTTTTGGTGTGCACCATGTCTAAACTGAGCGTTTAGTGATACCTGTAAATGCAGCTTGGACATCATGTTCTGGACTCTGGAAGAAGAAAAATGGTGTCAAACTGAATATCTTTACAAATACTTTTTTTAAAAATAAAAATTATGAACTAATTTTTGTTCTGAAGCAAATAAGGCAGCTTACAGCTTTAAGGCCACCGACAAAAATAAAGAAAAGTACCATCAATAAAGCATATCAGTAAAGAACAAAATGTCCGGTGAGGAGGATTTTGTATTAAAATATTTTATTTGTATTTAGAAATCAGATTTTCCAGATTTCTAATCAGAAATGGGTCACAATTGATCTCTGATGTTCAAAAATGAGTAAAAGTTAACATTATAAACTGTTGTGACAAAGTGGTTGAGATTGTACTTTTCTATCTATTCACATATTTATTGTATATTATTTCACAGTTATTGTAGCTTTGCTTCATATTGTATCTCCGGTTTGTTTGCATTATGTTGCAGTTTATAACCAAATATTTGTTCTTTTTAAATGATCACTATTGAATTATTATTAGTTTACTAGAATTTCCGATTTATTAAATGTACATTTCTGGCAAATGTACATTACGAGAAAGCATTTCCTGTTTGTTCTGACGTCACTGAGTACATAACTGGGTGCAATCCAGTACAGTAGGATTTATTTTATTTAAAGTAAACATTTGATAATTAAATTTGTAAATAAGATTAATGTTATTTCTGTGTCTTTGGATCATAGTATTTAATTTAATCTATTTTCTAAAAGATGTTTGGGTGTTTTTGGAATCCTGGAGCTTAAGATAAATAACCGAGAGAGACGAGTATCAATCATTTTCTTAAAATTAGCAGAAATTAATATGTCTGGGAATGAAATGGCTGCTTATATGTTGGTCCTTCTGATGATTTGTGTTTTATCAAATTCGTTACACACATTGTAATATGGAGAAATTGTCCGATTGTGTTGCTACTAGCAGTTAGCGCCGTGGCAATTAGCAAATCCTGCAAGAGAACTAAAGTGAGGAACACCAACACTGCTTCGTTTTGTGTTTGAGAGGTATAATGAATGACATAAAGAAACATGTCACATCTTTAATGACTTTTAGAAGAGAGCCTCCCTGGCTGCATAGACTGGATGTAAGACTGTAATTTTTAACTGCGCACCCTTTCAGCACTTTATAGTAATCATATTTTAGGTGCACAGCTTTTTTAGCGGTTATTATAATTGCTCCAAGTGTGACTCCTTTCCCTCTGTAGACAGAACCCAGCTTGGAGAGAAGTAGATATAGCAAAGCCCAGATGGGGAATGTAATGGTTAACGAAGTCTAAATGAATTTCTATGGGAATGTAAAAACTGAGGGTTTTTTTTTTAGGCTTTATAAACGCTTCTTGTTTATCTGTTACTCATATTATCATCATCTGTAAAAATATTTTGCAGTGACTAATCAAAATATGTCAGATATTGGGAATATTATGTATTTTGAGGGATGTGCATTAATCCTGTGTGGATGTGATGTAATCACCAGATCTAAGTTCCACTTTCTGAGGCAAATCAAACTGAACAGCAACATTTTTTTTTAGCTTTTGTGACATTTATTTGATAACTAACACCCATTGACAGCACTCTGGTTTTACATGCATGTCTGGCTAGTCACTCATTCAATCACTTGACTGAAAATCTGCATAATTTGACATTTTAGAGCTGTTGCGTAGGTCATTTGTTCTCCTCATCGCTGATATTTTTAGCACATTGACACCTTTTGATTTTCTTTGATATTTGATGTCAGATTACCGTAAGTCAATTCTTCCTCGACTCCAAGTTATTTAAGTTTAAATAAATTAATTTAAAGCTTATTTAACCAATAAGTTTTTATCTGGTAAGAAATGAGACGGGCGAATAAAACTACGTAAAAGTAGAATTTCTTTTGAACAAAAAGAATGTTCTTTATTTAAATTCTGTTACATTTTTATAGGCAGCATTCTTTATGTATCACTAAAAATTACATTTATTGGTATTGCAACACTCATTTTCATGTTTTCAGTTGCATTTTGATTATTTAGGGTGGAAGGCCTCTTTGCCACAACCCTAAACAATTCGACCACTCTAAAAAATGTTTTACTTATAATATGAAGGAACAAATTGACATCTCATTTAATAAACCTCTAAATCACAATCAATATAGACAATAAGAGTAATAATTTATCTTGTGTAAAAGCACCAGCTGGTCTCTGCAGCGGATGGATTGAGCTTTATAAAATGATTCAGTTTATTTGCATCACGAACCAGCTTAATAAATTATATTTCTCTGGTATGAAAGTATAATTGATAGTGTTACAGAAGAGAGAGAGCTGGTGGGCATAAAGGAATGAAAGAATCTTTTGTTTTCACCTAAATTCTCTCCTTTCCTTTCACTGGGGGTCCATTATTCTGTCACTTCAACTAATTTGCAGCTCAAAGAGTCACATCAATATTCGCCTGTGTTAGGGAGATGGCAGTGGCAGGCTCCTTGATTTCTGCTGTCTCCCGTATTGATTTTCTTTTACATCATGCAAGGTAAGTGTTAGCATCAATTACCCTTTGTTTCAGACAAAATTATTTCCTGACAGTCCTGCAGAAGAAATGTTATAAGAACACACGCGATTACCTTAATTTTAGAAAGGAAAAACCTGGAAGCAAGCGAGAAATATAAAAATATGTTACTATTTATTTTTATTTCTTGGAATATTTCATAAGCAGGGATGGATATTGCACGGAATAACAAAAATGTTTTTAAAAGGCAAATGTATATCTATTTTTTTTTATTGTTTGCAATTGAATCTATAACTAATTTGTTTACATTTGACTGGAAAATAAGAATTCAATACAAACCTTGATTTGTTTATGCAAATCAAGTCATTTATTTCAATCCTCCATCTGCTGAATCTTCCATCTCTGGTGAGGACTGACACAGAATAGTAGGTTGATGTTGAGTCTAAATTATCAGGAAAAGTAAGATCAGATCACATGAGAAGTTTGTGACGTAGTCATGATGGTTTAGAATAAACTGTTCTTCTCAACCCCTTTATGTTTCTTCAGCTCCTTCTTTGTAGGTCACTTTAGTTGTGTTGTTTCAGTTTAGTCAGCGAGGGCTGAGTGTGCTTTCAGAACATGCAGCTGGGATTGTGGGATCAAGAGGATATATTATGATTCCAAGCAAGATTTACCCAAATAAAATACGTTAGGATTTCTTCTTGTGTGCTTTATTTGTAGGAAAAATCATTTTTGTGCTTTCCTTAATATGGTATTCTCCAGTACTTCTCTGACTTGATGGACGTTGGAGGGTTATAAATCAGATTTTCCGTCTTTTCTTTGGATCACAGCAGTCACATGTTGGTTCTCCCTATACCAGGTTCTGCTGGAGGCTTGTTTCAGCTTCATTTTTCTTCCCACTGTCGCCATGTGCATGTTCATTGTAAGGGATAGCTGCTGATGATCCTGAGCGTTGTGCAAACCCACACAATTAATCACGGAAGGCAATCATTAAAAGAAAAAACGAATCTTTCCTTTTAAATGAAGTAATGTTTCAGTGATTTTCTTTTTCTTTTTAAACACACAAACTCCAATAGAATAAAATGTTGGATTTATTCTCATTACATTTAAGACATGGTACCAACAGACTGACACGAAATCAACAACTGTAATAATGTCGCTGACAGAGAAGATCCATTTTTAGCAATACTCCGACTACAAAAGTCCTCAGCGGTATAGAAAATGCCACATGCAGGATCCTTTTGTGGCTTCCCAGATGTATTGCGCCGTTTCCAGTTTTCTCCATGCTGCAGCTCTGAGCTGCAGACCTGTATAGCTCAGCATATGATTGAACATAATGGCCCATTATTTATTTGCTGGTTGTAAGTGGGCCCTCTGCCAGCCTCTTCGGGGTTCCTGCCGTGGCCATATGGTCTCACAGATAGCCATGCTGGAACGAAGCAGTGAGCCGCAGAAGAAGAGGGGAGAGACATGACGGAGGAGACATTACACATCAGTTATTTTGCTTCACCTTGAAAAGGTTGTGGAGGAAACGGAGCCTCATCTAGAATTTTAATCACCTTTGTTATTGGATATTAATGCTGAGCAGTAAAAAAACAAACTTTGCAGTCACTTCTGTTACTGTGCATGTCTGTTTCCTTTTTGATTTAAATTCAGATTTTAGCTTTTTTTGATAATGTATGTCCTTAAAAAGTTTTCTAAAAAGCAGATCAGTTGCAGGAATTTCAGTTATTTTAAAAATGAAAATTATTGGTCATGATTTGGTAACTTTTGGTCTCCCAGTAGATGTTTGAACAGAAAATATACTAATGCTTTTTGAATGCATTTTAGCATGCTAAACAAAAATTATTTTAACTAAATAAACAATAAAATAACCATTTATACTTTTCATTGATATTTTTATTTTATGGTTAGAAGATTGGAAATGTATGTTTTGTTTTTTATTTAATTTCTAATAAGTGAACACATTTATAATGCAACTAAACGTCTGAATTTTTCTATTTCCTTTCAGGAAGCTTTGTTGGCTACTTGCAGCCTCTTTTACGATTCTGCTACAATGATTGACTGCAGTTTTAATCAGGCTTTCATTCATGTGAAACTACACAACTTGATAAAATTAAGTTTCTTCTGCAAGTTACTCAGTTTCAGAGGCTCAGACACGTCGAAGCTGTGCTGCTGTAGAAATCCCAGAGTAATTCCCTATTCATTTTTTTCAAACTTCACCTCAACCTGAGGTTTTTAGTGATGGAAATACTTGTGGGCTGTTTTGTATTTGCTTTGTTTTGGGTATTTGCGGTTAAAAGTGGATGTTTCTGCGCCTCCACCATTAGATTCAGCCATGCTTTAGTGAAGCGTCGCCATCAGGTTAAGCAGACTGCAGCAAAGATGGGAGACTTTTAATCACCTGCAGATGTGAACAAGACTTCAGATTGTAAGCCACGTTAGCAACTATAACTCCTAAAGCTTAGGGTTGATATTTTCTCCCAAACTGTGTACGTCTAGGAGTAAATCATGAAGCCAGCGAAAGGAAAAGCAAGTCTCTTAGAAATGCTGGGTTAAAAATGTCAAGCGGTGCTTTTCAACCAGCAGCAGCAGTAATCACACGTTCATCCAGTGGGAGCTCAAGCTGATAAACATACATGGGTTGGTCATGATGATCGACTCTTAGCAACACTTACAGGTAAATGACAGAAAACAGTTGGACCTCTCTCAATCCTCCAGCATGATTTGTGTGATGGTGAAAACCCCCCATCTTGTTGTGTAGAGCAATCAGAGTTGATGTGTTGCATTTTATTGGTGAAGCCCATTTTTGTCCTAATGACAGAAAACCATGGAACTGGGGAACATAACACATCGATTACCGTTTGGGTTTATAGAAACTAAAAGTGCTGCATCACTTTTGATTCAGTTGTTGAAATGGTTTGAATTGGTAACATAACTCAAGTTAAATTAAATTAAATGTGTATTTCAGACATAACTCAACAGTCTTTACCCGCAGATGAAGTATTTTAACTTCTCTGGGAAAGAATAAGATGAATAACACCCTGGATTTTCTGGAAGTTCTGTGATTGTCCTTTAATTGTGTAGTTTTCAGTTTTTAGCGCTGCACCTCCAGTCTTTTTGTTCTACTTTCAGGTAGCACCTTATCAGCTCACAGTAGGGTGACCAAGCATCTGCGCTCTTTTGTAGCAGCTTCACACTCACTCGGTTTCATTGACACTGGCCTTTTACAGCCGCAGACTTTTGTTCTGTCGGCTGCTAAGCCGCTCTGCTGGAGCAGCGAGACATTCAGTGTTTCTGCTCAGGAACAGAAGGAGACGGACCGCAGGAATAAAAAAAAACAAACTCTGTTCAGGTTCGACACATGTACTCCCCGTGTTGCCATTTGTCTAGCGCAAATGTCACACACTACAGCTGTGTATGTATTGTGGGACTACTGATCAGCCTTTCTGTGATTTTAAACAATACTTTTTATATTTTTAGTGCAATATGCATTAAATTGGAGGCAGAAAGAAATGGAAATGAAGCTTAGTTCCGTGCGGCTTTGCAGTAAAGAGGATTTCCACCGGCGCTCAGAAAATGTTGGCAAGAAAAATGTATTTGTGCAACACGACTCATACAATTTCTATAAAATTTCAGTAACTACACTGCAAAAACACAGACACTTACCAAGAATATTTGGTCTAGTTTCTAGTGCTAATATCTTGAAATAAGGCAAAACTAACTTACAAGTGATTTTTCAGCAAGATATGGCCAACGTGGCAAGCCAACGTCTGCATGCCGAGATTCCAATTAGTGACTTTCTGCTGTGAGGCAGCATTGCTAATCACCACACCAATCCTTTCATCCCTCTCCTTACTTGGAAAATCAATTTCAGGAAGAAATTATTATTTTTTAATTATTTGGATCTTGCACTAGTTCAAGTTCACTTAGATAAATCTATTATTTTGCTATATTCACAATATCTGTCCCACCTTGGGCACCATAAGAGCAAGAAAATTCAATTATTACCTCTTTTTGTCTTACACCTACACTGGCTGCTGGATGGTATTAGCTAGTTCAGTTTTCAAAGACAGCATTTATTTAAATTAAGTTGTACTTAATAGATTTACAGTTCTGAATTTTGAAATATTATCATCAGAAAAATATTGTTGGTCTTCATACTGTGGCATTAAGAAAAACACTGAATCTGACCACACCTGTTAGATGTAAACACTTCACTGTTCTGACCTACGCAGTTAAAAAAGAATCTATTAATTCCCCAGATTGTTTGATAATTTTCTTTATTATTATTTTTTGGACTACTGTGAAAAGATGAACAGCCAGTGCCTTTCTTGAGAAGAAACTTTGAAACTGGGTCGAGCAAAAGTCATTCAGAGATTCTTTGTCCACTCAGTTAAGAGTGGACAAAGGTCAAGTGATACAAGAATCCCCAACTTAAGAACAAGGAGTTTAAAGAGGACATATGATGTGAAATTCGCAGTTTGCATATTTTTGTATGTGCATTTGCTGGTTCTGACTAGTTGATGTTTTAGGTATCTGAAAAAATGACCCATTTCAAAACTCACAAATCAGCAGGCACTGCCCGTCACCTAGCAACCCAAGCTCAGCTCCAGCACCTTTGGTCAGCTGGTTTTACCACTTTATTCACTGTACAATGGCTGCTGGAAAAGACAAATGCTTTCTTGTTGACCTGCCATTCAGAAACCACTTTCTGTATTTTTGTTGGTTGTGCAGAGGCTCCAATTATGCTTTTCAAAGATGTACGATTGTATAATGGTGGAGTTGGTGGGCGTGGCCAGCAGGAGCTTATTTGGATTTAAAGTGACAGGAAAACAGTTGGTTCTGAAAGGAGCTGAAAACGGGAAGAACTGAGTGAAATCTCATTATCTAAGACTGATTTTGTGCTAAATGTAATGAACAGACCTATCCTAATATGTTCAAGAAGCATGATAGGTCGACTTTAATTATTTTATCTCAAGCTGTAAGAATTTGAACAGTCAGTTTAATTATGTATCTAGAAATCAAAATATTGCTCATAAACTGAGTTTACCTTTCCAAAGAAAGGTAATTTGATAAAGCTAAATCTTTATCACCTAAAAGTTAATTATACAACTTTTTCAGAATTTTAAATAGTAAAATTTCACATTTGTTTGTCTTATGTGATAAATCTGTATACTAGTGTTTTTACTGTAACTGCTTATGAAAAAGATTTAAAAAAATGACCACAGAGCAATAAATTTCCACCAAAAACTCATACATTTTGGGATTAATTTCACATAATTTTATGATTTCTGACAAAACAATATCCAAAAAAATCCTGTTTTTGCCTTTAATCATGGATTTCTTTGTGCAAATTTATGACGTTTTGACTTTACAGAAATTTTTTCTTAATTTTACTCATTTTTCCTTGAAAATGAGGGAAATTAAATTTTTTTGTATGTATAAATGTACTCCTGATACTCTATTGCACATGTCTAACATTAAATCTGTTTCATACACAGACGCAGTCATTTTACAACTGAGTTGTAAATATATTTTCATAATATATTCATGTTTCTTTATAAAGAATTTGGGCAGACTGACTTCAGACTGTCAAACTCTGATTGTTTGTTTCCAGTTGCTAAAGTAATATGGATATAAAAGGATATCCAGTCAGTTGTATTAAGTAATTGGCTTTGCAGCAGGTTCCTAATCCAGAGAAAGTATGTGCAGAGTCTAACAACTCAGCATGCTCCTTTTAACAAGGAGACATTTTAACAAAGGGCAAAATAGCCATGAGCAAAGCTAGACATTGTTCTAATTCATGCAAAATGCAGAGTAAAGTCATGCAGTTCTAGACTTGTTTACCCATTAACATTTCATAAAGGTCTAGGTTTATTCATAAATGTTTAGTTCTTAAAATCAAAATTTGGTAGGTGAAAGCCATTTATTTCTGAAAGAAAGTAATGTTTTAAATTAGTAGGGGGAAAAAGCATTTTCCATAAAGTATTTGACGGAAAGTTCAGTATTTACACTTTTCTTTATGTCTTGAGAATAGAAATGAGTGGCAGCACTTCCGCTGAGTGTTGAAGCGTTATGACATTTTCTTTCACTTTTCACAACTTTCTGTGAACAATATGATTTTTTTTAAATGCATCAAAAAAGAGTTAAAGTGAGAAAAGGACACAAGAGCTCCTTTGATGCTGAGAAATTTAGCCTGAATACCCCAAAAATAAGAGGGAGCAAGATAAGAAGTAAGGAAACAGATTCAAGGAGGAGCTGTTGTGTCGAAGCCCTCAGGGTCGCTCAAGGAGAAGACATAGAAACAGTTCTGAGTCAGCCGGTGTGTGTGTGTGTGCGTGTGTGTGCGTGTGTGTGTGTGTGTGAGTTAGTGCCAGTGTCAAAGTCAAGTGCTGTTGTCTGTTACAGCTTGAATGCATATCCATACAGAAACGCACAGACACCCACACAGTGGCAGGCAGCATGAAAACGGTGTCTTTAAGGCAAAGATGACGAGTGCAGCAGAAATCAGAATGACATGGATAACATTGCAGATTAGAAACTGGAAAAGCAGATGAAAGTTTTCTTCTTCAGGGCAGTTTTTCTGAAAGTTTCATTTATTTCAATTTGTGTCAGTGAGCATAGCTTGTTACGGTGTTTCTGCTTTTCTTTCTCCAAACCACCCGGAGCGCCTGACCCTCCTCCAGTTTGTATCTCAAGGAGCAAAGAGGCTTAGAAAGTTAAAGGTTCTTTCTTAGGGCTGAAGTTGTTTAAGAATCATTTGTTTGGCTTAACTTGCCAGCAGAATATTGTGTTTCCTGACAGAAAAAATAGCTATACTACTAAATAATGGACGACACGACCTTTTGATAAACTGTAGTTGTAATTGTGGGTCATCTTAGGGAACATCTGGATTTAATCTCAACAGAACATCAGACAAATAAAAACACATTTTTTTTTAGCTTTCCTTTGTTTACGTACCACTTTCTATGGACTTCTCAGCCACTGAAGACAAACATGAGGTGCAGACATTAAAGACAGATGGAGTTCCTCTAATAAATGATCAAAAAGCCCAGTGTGAACGCCTGACGTCTAAAATCTTCTCTACCAATCATATTAGTTTGCTATGATTGTGATATTGTGAAATTACAATGACAATTGCACTTTAGTATATTGTGCAGCAACATTAAAAAAGAACCCCTACTGTAGTTTTGTGAAATGGGTAGATATAGATGTAAATTGACCATAATTTTGAGCATGAATGCTAACAGTAAAGACTAAACGTAAAGGAGTCTTTAATGATGAAAACTCTTTAAGGCATGTTTACACACCAACTAAAAAAGAAACTGAAGGAAATGTTTTACTGGTTCAATGCTATGTTATGTGATGCTTCAATATATAAAGTGCCTTTTATTTTGAAACCACTGTGGATCTTTTATTTGTGGAGCTCATGTTGGGCACAGACCGAGTTAAACTGAGGTTCTTCTCATATTACTAGACATATGACAAAATCTAAAAATATGATGATTTAAACAGAATGTAAAGTTTTTTTTTTACATGTATTTACTGTCAGTGATGTGGTTAGTTTGTTTCTCAGGATGAAGCATTAATTGGCATTTTAAGACTAAACGAGGAACCAACAGGTTTTTAACTTGGTACTGCAAACTTTAAGTTTGAGAAACATAACGTAACATTTTTCTAGTTAAATTATCAATCCAGCTTTTTGCCTGTTAATATGTGGAGGAGTAAATAATAGATAATCACAACCGTTTCAGCGTGTTAGAGGTTTTAAAATCAAATTAAACATGGCAGCTCCATCATTGTGGGTAAGAGCCACAGTCGGCTTCAAACCTCTCCAATCAAAACAATCCTAGATTTTCCTGTGATGATGCCTGAGTTACACCACCTACCTCTTTTTAACTCTAATCTGAATGATTTCATAACTAACACGAGTTATAAGCATCCATGCACTAGATTTCCCCAGCACTTCTGTAAAATGTGCAGAAGTGGCCTCTTAACACTTGATTAAATAACAGCAGGTCTAACATAGCACATTTTAAAGCACTTCAATGCTGCGAAAAACAAGTATTACTCTATGTGAGAGAAAATTATCACCTTCAAATTTTATGCAACCTGTTCATTTAAAGTACAAGACTCTAAACTGCTTGTTTTGTCTTGTTTACTTGGATTTTTTTTGGTTCAAACAGAAACTGGGATTGTTATAGAAGATGTAAGACTTTTTAGGGTTGTTCCTTCAAGAAATCATATGTTCTCTTATCTCTATGTATTCATAGACATTGAGCGTTTCTGTATTTTGTTGCAGAACTTCAATGTGTTAAATAAAAAACAGCTTAACTGAGTGGGAAGCCTAAGATGATGTTTGTGCAACACCTTTTCCTTAGGAAGTGATGAAAATCGTATCCTCTGTGAAGGTCTGAGAGAAAATCAGCAAAATGAAAACCAAGGAACAGAGCAGACAAAACATTGTGGAGAATTTTAAAGCAAGCTTAGGTTATGAAACAGTTTTCCAAGCTTTGAACATTTCAGAGTATCAGTCAATCAATTATGCAAAAAAAATAAATAAATAAATAAATAAATGTTGGCTTTGGAGTTGGGCGATAAACTAATCCATTATTCAGAGATGTAGCCAAACGCGTCAGTGTTCCTGACCTTATAGGTAATACCTACTTTATCTTTCTGCTAATCTTCCTCCTCTTGCAGGGCCGAGATACATTTTGGGGTCTGCTGTGTGTCCGGTAGCGTCTGTGGCTCAACATGGTTCAACTTCAAACTGTGCAAGCATGTGTGCTCAAGCACCGGCGGTTCAGAGTTAGCATAAGGTGTCTCACTGAGCTAGCGGATGTCTTTCTGTGCACAGACTGACCTGCTGGATGAAGATTGTCGGGGAAGATAGAGTTCAGACTCTGCGGTCCGCTGAGATCTTTTTCTCACTTTGAACATTTTATCTATTTCCAGCAGTCTCCTGGGAGACGGGCTAAGTCATATGCTGTGTTGTGATAAACAGATTTTTAAAGGTTTGCTTTTTTTTAGAAAACAAATTAGATAACCAGACCACCCCTTTGATGAAAATGAAGGGAGCTGGAGGGGACAAATAATACTGAGGATGTGAGGAGGGGGATGGGTAAAACTGGCAGCCTTTGTTTTCTGGACCAGGTGTTCGGCCTGTGAACAGGAATAGGCAAAACTTCCTCCTAAATAATAAACTTAAAAAGCAAATTCATGTTTCCTTTTCACTAGATCTTGTTGCGATTGTCTTTACAATACAATCAAGCTAATTAATCATTCAACATATAAATAATTTATGGGTTCTGATGACACAAGAACCTCTCAAACAGTAATTAGACAATGGTTAGGCAATGAGCTGCAAGTCTTTAAAGTCTCTTTGGCTTCTCTTCATCTTAAATCTCCATATTGCATCTAGTCAGAAACTAAAAATATGTCAAACTGTAATTTACAGAAATATTTAAGTAAAGTGAGAGCATTTTGTAAAGACATTAAACTCACCTAAAGTGTGTTTAAAAATGTAATTGGGATTAATTTTACCTACTTTATGAAGGGAACGGTCTATTTACATGATCAACGTTATACATCTTATCTAATGCCTCATATGAAATTATACTGAGTGCAGCTGCTGGCTCACAAAGATGCAAAAATGAGATAATGAATCATGCCAACTCTTAATTAAATGGTTTGAATTAAGCCCAGGTTCCTATAAAGATATAATTTGGACAATAGATGAATCTTAAAAAGTGCTGAATATGTAGTTGTATTTTTTAACTTTTCATATATTATTTTGTCGTACAAATGATATTTTTAGAGCTTGTTCGGCTGAACGGTTTACATTCGCTGGCTTCAGGGTTTTCCTTCCTCAGTTCAGCATGTAAATAAGCTGTAAGTGGAATTGTGGGAGTTTCTTTTCATGGAGGATCAGCCTGTCACCGTTTCTCTGTAAAGTGTGGATGCCACCACTGTTCAAGCTCAATACACTCATTTCCTTGTCAGCTCAGTTCAACATTGCTTCAGAGTCTTTTGATGAAGCACAAAGGCTTCCTATGCTCCCTCTAACTGACTCCTGGGGATTTCTAAATTATTAGTTTCCATGTCAAAGTGTCAAAGAAATATTAAATAGAAGTATATTTATTTAAGATTGATTAGATGAAAAATGTGGGGCATTAAGGCTTTTCGATGAGGCTGAAAGATTACATGTTGGCGTTTGGAGCTTTGTACTGAATGCATTTGGCAGTTCTGACTTTTTTTGTTGTCACTTATTTTACTTCTGACTTTCTGCTTGGAGAAAATCCCAGTTTCACACCTGAAAGCTCAGAGAGGGAATCACTCTGACTCCATGCTGCATTTCACATTAGTTTTCTAATTTGTGTGCTTTACTCCACATTATAAACATCTAGACGACTATTTATCGAAAACGTCTCGGAGTTAATTAGGAAACAGGGAAACAACATTGTGAAAAATTGTGGACATTAATATGTAGATTAATTTCTTTTCTATATTATTTCTCAGACGGATCGTTTTTATTCCCAGATGTAAAATTGCTATGCAAAATCATTCACAACACTTGAGCCTTTGTTTATAATTTGTCACATGTCAAACAAAATACATACACATTTCATTTTGAAAATTGTAAATAAAAAATATAAAAATCATAAAAGTATAGCATGCACCTTCTTTCAGTCAGAATGACCTTTTGTTGCAAATCTTTCTGAGTGCGTCTACATGAAAATGACATTTTTGACCATTTGTCTTCCCTCCGTATGTTTCGGTTTGTCGAATGAACCTCTGCCTCGTTCTCAAATCTGTTGCAGCCTCTAAATTGTTTAGTTCAGGATTTTATATTTTTAGCTCCATCAGTCTTCCTAAAAACTCTAATTTCCCTCTCTGTTGGGAGAAACGTCTCCCCATAGCATGACACTGGCACTGCTGCCTGTCGCCATGGAGATGGCGTGTTCAGCGTTAGTTTTTGTTGGCTGATCAATAAAGTCAATAAAGTTAAAAAGTAATGTGAAATGAGAGAACCTTTGTTTACTTATTGCATTCCCTACATGACTTGTTGCAAACATTAAACTGGGGGATCATGTCTTTCTTTTAGCAATTTATTCTCACCACTCTTCCATAAAAGACTATTTTTTTGTGGTGTTGATAAAGTTTCCACCAGAGTAAAGGACTAAAATTAAAGATCTGTTTTTTCCCCACAACTTTAAGTAAAATATGTTGGAGTTTTTTGGTTTTAATGTGGAGAAATATGAACATGTAGAGAAAATGAGCAAGTAGCACTTGCCAGGATCAAGAACACAAATACTCACAATGCTTTTCTGGAGATCACAAATAGTTTTTTACTTGCATTTCTGCATTCTTGTCCTTTTTATTATTTTTGCTTTATTTCACTTAATTTTACTGCACTTTGGTCAACATCTGTTAATTTTATGTTCTATGTACATATCAATATTTCAGTATTTTTGATGTAAATAATCGATTAGTTCACTTTGAAACGCAAAATTCTACATCAGAACTTTTTTTTAACTTCTGTTTTCTGTATCCGTATTGAGCTCAGACTGAAGGAGAATTAAAATTGTGATGGCTTTTAAAACAAAGGCGCATCAATCGCACATGAATTAACTTGAGAGGTTTAGCATTTCTTTAATCTGAAGAATAAACTGCATGATATGAAAATTGTGGCACATCAGACGTTAAAAGATGCTGAAGATCTTTGTGCCAAAGGGACCAATCAGGAAGTGGTGCAAAGTCTTCTGACATCTTGGATCTTTCAGGAAAGCAGATTTTTACCACTTGGAGTTGACAGAGAATTGAATGGGATCCAGATTAGATTTTTTTTAACCATGATTTGTTTATTTTTCAGTGAGAAGTATAGATTACTTCCTATAGTTTTTATTTTATTTCTTGTTTGCTGATGATTGCAAACTGCAAGGCAAAGCCAAACATATGTAATATGTACTCTTACAAAAATGATCAGCGATTTGTTTACTTCAGATTTAGGAAAAAACCTTTTTTTTTTTTTCAAATTTATTGAAAAAAGTAAATTCCCTATTTTCAGATCAAGTAGAGGACAAATTATGCAATCAGTCTGCAATTTGTATTTCAAAAACAAATGGCTGCATAAGCCTAATCCTGCAAATTAGCGCTCAGTTTGACGAGGTTCCCTCAGACCGTAATGAACTGTTGTGGCCGACTGACTGACAGGAAACACGGCTCTGTCGAGAGAAGTCAGCAGAAGTCATTTAAAACTCCTGGAGAAGGAAAATCAACACAAATTGGGTCAAAAGATGCTGCTTGTTCCCACATAGTTTTGCCAACAGTTTGGAGTGCTGTGCAAACAATATGGTAAGTCTGTAAAAGGGAAATATATAGGCAAGCAAAAGGAAGACATCAAAGCGTCCGGCAGAAAACTCAAAGGAATATGCCTTGAAAATAGAAAACGTACAAGAAAGGAAATAAAAAAAACAACAACAAATGGGTAGAAATAGGAGACAGCATTTGTGAGTGAACTGTAAGAAACAGGCTGAAGGAAATGGGATTTACCTACAGCAAAGCAGGAAATATAAACCACCATTAACACCCAAACAGAGGAGACAGGATACTGTTTGAAGAAAATAAGCAAATTTCCTCAGTCATTCATGTTATGGAGCTGCATGTAAAGTAAAGGAGCAATAGATGGTGGTCATAACCTCAACATGGACATGTTAGCCACTTTTCTCTTTCTTATCTTTGAAAGCAGGTTTGGCAACGGCAGATAATTTTCTGGATAATATAGCATCTGGTTGCTCAATAAGAGTCATAAAAACAGAAAATTTGATTTACTCAGTGACATGATCAGCAAACCGTGCACAACTTGATCCAGCTGATGTTAAAACCTAGATTTTAAATCCTAAGACGTTACATTTGATTAAAGCAAGGATAGCCCTCAGCACTGAGTTTAAATCGGGATCTGCAAACTCCTCTCATTCCCAGATAATCTGGTTTTACATCTGTGCCAACTGAGGTCTTTGTTTGCGTCCTCTGTGAACTGTGAAAGGGGAAAATTAGACTAAACCTTTTGCAGTTTGAGTCTAGAATAAAGTAGCAGCCTTGGAGAAGGATTTAAATCTCAACAGTGGACAAAGATGTTTCTATTGATTTGTATGTCTCACACAAACCAAATTTATTGCTTTTTTAAATGTATTTTCACAGTCATTAGCATGTACTGACAGCATGAAAACAAATTTCAAAAATTTCCTGTAATATGCAGATAGTCAACATTATACTGGAATATAAAGATATATCTTAAGTTATATATTTTTTTCTGTGCTTCCTTAATGCCATCCTTACATCTGAGATTGACCGTTTGTTTCAGATTGCAGAAACCTTGGCAGAACTTGGCGTTCCAACGGGAAAATAATCCTAAACCTTGATCTAAACAAGTTTGGGAAAGAACAGATTAGAGTTTTGGAGAGCCTTGAAAACTCACAGACTGTGGTGAGCCTGTTTCAGGAAAGGATGCAGAAAAGAGAGTAAATAAATTACCTGTATACCAAAGTAAAAACTATCCTGCAACAAATGACTTTAAAGGTTTAATGAAGCAGGAGATTTGGAGACGAGTCACT
The DNA here is from genome assembly GCF_000485575.1 of Poecilia formosa. Classification (NCBI taxonomy): domain Eukaryota; kingdom Metazoa; phylum Chordata; class Actinopteri; order Cyprinodontiformes; family Poeciliidae; genus Poecilia; species Poecilia formosa. The sequence goes on from NW_006799977.1 coordinate 179,769, forward strand.
TTAGTGATAAATTATCAGAGGAGACTTGTTGGCAGGAAGTGACTTGGTGTGGGAGGTATAGTCTCAGGGAACTGACTTTAGGACCCCTCAAAAGAAACCTACAACAAGATGGAGTGAGCAGAAGTGAAGAATGGGAGCAGGGAAAGATGGATGAAGAGAATGAGGGATGAAGTGATGCCCTGCAGATGGGGGAAGGAGGGCGGGGTTGGAAGAGCGCGTCAGACTGAGACTGATGGTTGAGCTGGGTAAATATAGAAAGCTGGATAATTAGCAGTATGTTGAGTCATCGCCCTGATCCTAAATCAGCGTCAACACCGTTTCATTTTTCAAACTTTTCACCAGGATATGAGTTAGACATTTCTCTAGCGTTGGATGAAAAACATGTCATGATCTATTAATTGGTTTTATGCTTTAACTATCTCAAATACTTCCACACTGTTGGAGTGACATGTCCTGTTTCATCCACAGTTTTCACTCCACTGTTTGTTTTTAAGCAACTATGAGGTTCAGTGGTGAAACCTGAAAGTGCTGCTGCGCAAGTTATTAAACAAGTTGTTGCTAGGTAACCAAAGAGTGAGAGTCAGCTGATGTCACAAACCTGTGCTAGCCTTTCCTCGGCCTACATCCCCCAGAATGCTGTGCGGTTCTGGATTAGAGTTCAGTGAATATTATGTGAATATTCCATCAGATTTGTTTTCTTTTGATATCGATCATGTCTATCACAACATATATTATTGATTTATAGTCCAGACCCTCATCTTTCTTTACGAAGAACCTTAAAGTGCAAACTGTAATGCAAACAGATACTTTTTTTTTAATTTACAGCATTTGAGATTTAATTCAACTCCATATTTATTAGAATTGATGCACTGCTGCTTCTAAGCCTCACAATGCTAACATGCTAAAATCGCATCACAAACTGTATGTAGGTCACCCAAACACTGCAGAATGAAGATCTCCCATTCAAAAGCATAATATCCTCCTTTATACTCACGTGTAACTTGCACACAGATATTCTAGTCAGTCTTCCCCAGTGTAGTTTACACATGATTGAAACTTGACACCAGTAATTATCGATGTTAACAGACTGTTGACAGCATTTTCCTCCTCACATCACGCTGTCCCATCCTATTCATATGTGAACGCATAACCTTTAATTTGTGCCTATGGAAGCTATATTACATGCACACCCATAAAACTCTTAAAATTACCCTCCTTCTGAGCACACTGAACATCATGGTAACAAATGAGCCAGCCGGTGACAGTGTCTAATGTGGCATCTGCTTTCTGTAGCCTCCATCAAAACCCAGCATGTCACATGGAGGCTCGCTCCTCTTGTGTTCATCACAAAGGCACAATGGATTCTTCCACGGTGACAGGCTGGATGCCTCTCACAGCCCATGAGTATCTGAGCGAAGAGCGTGTGCACTTTTTGTTTTTGTGTGCAGTTTTAACTTTTCTTCCAGATAAAAAGGAAAAGACAGGCTTCAGTGAGGCTCAGTTCTAAAAATAAGACCTTCTGGTTTTATTGTTGCTGTTTTCTCAAAGAAAGTGAGATTTCTTTTTGCTTCACAATGCACAGCATGCCCTGTTGTCAAAATAATAAAAAAAAATAACCCCAACTTCCGATATATTGCAGTTATATTTATAGCGACAAGCCCTCTGTGTGACAGCCAATCACATTTTGGTGAACTACAATACATTTCATGTGTTTTTAAAGGCCCTGTTTCATGGTGTTGTATTGAATTATCTAACATAATATGTCACAGTGACAAGTCATCAAACCAAAGAAATTCAACATTACAGGAGCTTTGGCAGGAGCATTTCTCAGCCCTCTCCTGCAGCGACGTGACTGATGGAGAAAGCAATAAATTGTAAGAAGGTGAAGGTAAAAAAGGGTGTTTTAAAAGGCCATTTGCTGTTTCCAAAAAACTTTGACGAAAAGACATGGGTAATGTTTTATTACAATGATACAATGCTGAGTTTGCTTTGTGTGTGTGTTAAGTAGGAAAGTGTTAAATTTGGGATCGCTCTCTCTCTTAACACGACTCTTATGTTCCATAAATGGAAACGGTGACGGGTCATCAAGCTAATATCTCGCTACTTTGCTGATGGGTTTGTATAAACGTCTAATCCAAAACGTCTGTTTACTCTGAGACACAAGTTCTCTGTAAGCTTCACATAGAAAACATGTTTCCTTCAAATGCATGGATTTATCAGTTCTGTATCCAAGGATTTCTGGATTATTTATCATCAGTACGTGAGAAGTTTTTTTTATTTATTTAGATGCTGTTGGATTTTTGGCAACTAGCTTAAATTATTCTTAACAATCGTTTGTATTGTATACTGTAGGTGACATATTTTTTGCTAATTTCTTCATTAAATAATATTCACGTCAACCCAGTAAAACTAAGAATCTACATTTTTTTGCTTTTGTTTTTTGTAATGTTTTTATTTCCTTTTGGGCTAATAAATTCACTAGATTAGTATTTTTATCAATTTAGAAAAAAAACCCCATCATTCTTCCTTTTGAGGGTTTTGCAAATCGTATCAACTCTCCACCACAAACCTATAGAAGCACTGCAGCATTTTCTTTGCAAACACTAAGGGACAAAAGCTTCCTGAAGAGATGCAACCTACTTCTTGCAGTTGGCTTCACTGTTGCTACTCCAGTCCAGAAAACATCTTTGCCAAAATGTACAGTCCTGTGATAAACCTTTCATTAAACTCAAACTGTGCAAAATCATCTGGTTTGGGTCTTAGCAGCCACCATATTACAACTAGAGGTGCAGTAACTCAGTTCAGACCAAAATGTGAAAAAGCCATTTAGTCCACAGAGGTAGGTCAGAATAAGATTGTAAATCTGGAGCTAACGGTCGGCTAATCGCTGAACTCTCATATTACTTACAAAGCTTTTGTAGTTATTTTGTCACATGTTCTTTTTGCTGCCGACTGCCTGAAATACTGCCACATAAAATGCAGCCACATGAACGATTTAAAAGTGGACGGTTTAGTGCTTCTGCACTTAAGTATTGTGACCCTGACAAGGATTCAGCCGCACCAGATGGCAACTCAGGAGCTGCTTCCTTTCTGCAGAATCAAAACGTTGCCACCCCCACAAAAGAAAATAAAAAATATATCATGTACAAATTTTATTTCATCTGCTAACAGTATATTTTGCGTTACAATTATAACAGTAACATTTCTCTACACTGCCCATTCTCCTTGTGCATGTTTTCAGTTAACCTTTTCATTAAACTGTCAAGCTCTAGTTTGCAGCTTGGTCCATTTTAAACACACATTACATGACATTTTATATGTATAACATATAATCACATAAGTGCAGTATAATGTTTATACTGCAAGAAAGTCAAACATTATTGTTAAAATCTAATAAATGTGTATATTGTGATTTTATATTGTTGAAATTATGTTGTTAGAGCAATAAAGTTTTCATTGTATAATGTATTGTAGCTGTATTTCTTTAACCTGGGAGGCAGCACTATGCTTCCATAGAAAAGAGTCTCAAATAAATGCAGTAGGGTGTCAAGAATACAGTTCTTATAATAACTCATAACTCTTATGCACACTTCACCATGCTGACAGCAAACTTAAAAGACACTTTACTTTGAAGGGAAATGCTCACTGACTTACTGTTAAAACTGTGAGAATTTCTTTGGATATTTTCTACCTTTTTGTTTGCTAAGTTAAAAAAACTCTCGCTCAAGAGTCAGTAAGATGTAAATAAATGCTCCTATGTCCATCCCCTAATCAATATAAAAAAACCTTTCAAAACACCAATCTTACGTCGCACTTTGTTAGTAATAATATATGACAAAATTAAAACTGGTTTTGAATTCTTTACATTTATCTGTAAAGATAATGAGGTTTGGCACAGAAATAGTTTTACAGCAGGTTGATTCCCAAACAGCTATTGGCTGAAAAGTTGGCCTCCCCTAGACAGATGAGTTGCAGTAACTCATCTCTCAGGTCCTGCCGTCTGTTACAGACATTCCCCCCCATTTCATTTACTGAATACATGAGAAATGGCAATGATAACAGTTCAGACAACACCAATAAGAGGATTAACAACATTTGTCTTGCAGTTAATGGTTAGATGAAGAATGATGCGTATCATGTCAGGCGTCAGGTCTTTCCTGGGCGCCACGTTTTTTCTTAGATGCATTATTTTCTTTTTTTCTGACACTTTTCAACTTTTCTCATTTCCTCCTGCGCTCTTTGCAGAGTATATCGTCATGGTCAGCTACAAGGACTAAAATGGCCAGAAATTGCAGAAAGTGGAAAAAAACAAGAGACCAAAGTAGCTACTGATCAAAGTAACTCTAAAGAGTGGAGACGTTAGAGATGGTTTTAAACTTTTTCACTAACCTTTAAAGCTTAAACTTCTGCTTGGTGTTGTGAAATATCTACTGAGGAAATGAACTACTTAGACGCAACCTAATGAAACACGGGAGCCTCAGGGAACCATCAGGATGTATCGAAGTGAAACAGTTTACCGATTAAAGCTTGGTGGCGCAAAACAGCAAGTTTATAGACAAAAAAGGAGCTGGAGTGGATATTCCTCCATTTGCAACGTAATTTCCTCCTGCAGGGTGTGTAAACCTTTATTAAAACTCCCAGAGCTCATCACTGGGCTTTAACAAGACCATTTCCTAGTCGCGTCATGGAAAATACAGACTCATTATGTCTCTCTATTGTTTACTTCTGATGTTATAATAAGGACTGTGACTTTAAGCCATTAATTTTAGTTATTAGATACAGAAAAAAATAATACCTTAAAAACATTTAAGCACACCACCACAGAATATAAACCCACAGAGCATTAGAAGTAGTTTTTAAATGAGTAGATCTGTTTTTTTTTTTAAAGAACTTAAAGAAAATATATTTTGTATAAAGTAGAATTACAGTGTCTCCTTCTTTATACATTTGGCTTTTGACCTATTATCTGGAGTAATAAAGACAGACATTCTAGGAATATATATAATTTCACAATTTCTACAAATATATAATCTGTATTTTTGAGCTCATAAAATGCATCTTTTCAGCACCTTCTTAAAAATAAGGTTAAGATTTATCTGAGTATACTTTTTCTTTTAAAAACAAGACAATCTAAATAGTGTATATAAGGAAAGAATTAGTATGCTAAGCCTTTGCAGTTATATTTTCTTGTTTTTGAAATCTTGGCTCATTATAATGCTACTTCCTCCTAGCGCTGGCATATTTACAGTAGGTATAAAAAGTCTGCACAAAAAAAAAAATGTTGAGCTTTGGGGATGTAAAACAAAAAGACCATGAATAATTATTGTCCTCCTGCAGTGTGACATATATCCTGTAATCTTCAATTGAAAAACAAGTTTGTAGAGAAACATGAAAAATTGTTGCAATCATCTGCCTGCACAAGTTTGCACAACTTTAAGCTAATCGTTAATCAACATTTGATTCAATTCCAGGATTCGGTCGTCTTCAGTTCTCACCTGCCTCCATTTCTACACTTTACACCAAATATGATTAGATTCAGTTGGAACAAGCAAAATGACGAAAAGTGAAATTAGGAAAACATTTCTGTTAACTGAAATAAATACAATGACAATTAATGAAGAAACTATAACATGCATAACACATACTGCGATTAGAGATATAATACCTTTTGTTTTTGTGTTTTTGAATCTATTTATTAGTCGTTGGCTCTGAAGTTTTATTTCCACACTGTTTACATCAGCTGTAAAGCTCTGACTTGGCCTGTGCAGTGGATGAAACATTAAGCTCACCGGACTCACAACAGATATGAAATGTTTGGCTAAACATAAGCATAACAAAATCAATATGATTAAACGGCAAGAAAACCCTCAACTCTAGTGGAGAAGATTCTAAAATCAAACTCTCTGTTCTATTTCAAGATATACTTTTAACCTTTACAGGCAGAATTTAAATTTTGTCTGCATATGCAGCTCTTCATGTAACTGCAGTTGTATGGTTGGGTCTATTTCTGCTGATGGTGTGTGTTTTTAAACTGCTGAGCGGACTCTTTTGAGACAGCACGGTCCTCCAATTAGGCAGTTCTTCAGAGCGATGTTTGAATGTGGAGATTATTGGGAGGAACTGTACAGGCTATTTGTTGAAGCCTGCGTTTTGATGATGGGGACTTGTGCAGATTAGAGCAGTTCTGAGACTCAACAATGTGCTGTAATGCTAAAGCTTGAACATTCACTTTGATTTTATGGGGAACCAGTACAGATTTTTGTTTCTCTGGGAAGGATGCTAGGCTTTTGTGTGGTGATCAGTTATTTAGTTTCAAAAAAAGTGTCTTGTGCTACATAATCGCTGTTGCAATATTGCTGTTTTTCATCACAACTTCTGCACAATACATGCAAACTTTGTGTGACAGCGCATGCACACCTGTATGTAAATGCAAAATTTGGCTAACTGTGCGTCTCCATCTGAAAGCGTTTCCCCCTTGACTGGATTGTTCTAGCGTAACGCTATCATTCCACCTGAATGCCTGATCGGTCAACGAGTTTCACTGCGGGCACCGTGACATCTTTGCTCCCCACGAGGGCTTTTAACGTCCACTGGGTGTGTGTGTGTGTGTGTGTGTGTCTGTGTTATTTTGGTGTCCTTAACTATGGTTATCGGTTTTTACAGCTTTAATTTATGCGCCCCCATGTCTGGCAAACAGTTTATGTTGCTCATGTCATGCTTTTCTAGTCTTTCTGTCTTTTGACGACACAAATTTGAATTTAAATTTTTGCTCTGTTTAGAGGATAGTCGTTTCAGACGTGTTGTATTTTCAGTGATACTATAAAAAAGGATATTAAATTACATAGAATATTACTTTCAGGTTTTGAAGTAGATATTTATATATTTTTGTACCAGCATGATCTCTCACAGGAAAATCTGACTCATGTCTTTTTAGGGAGATTTTAGATTTTTTTAACCTTCCTTATTATCCTGGTTTGTCATCTGAGTTTATTGGTCACAGTTCCTGCTGTTTTCCACTTTTTACTTTTTGCTCCGTCTGTGAGAACATTTTGTTGAGTTATATTGTCCTGCAAATGAGTTTTTTAAACTATGTGGATCATCTGGATAAATGAAATGTCATGTAAATTTGTCTGTCTTATTTTGAAGAATGACTGAGGTTTAAGATTTCTAACCCAGGAATCAGTAAATCCTGGATTTGTAATTCAACCAGATCAAGTTAAAAATGTGAAGTGTGGATTTATTTTTAAGAATTTTATTTGCAAATCATTATTAACTTTGGATTTTTCTCTACTGAAGAGGTCAGAACACTAACTCAAACTGATTACTATTTATTGATTACTTGTTGTGCTTTGTGTTGTATAGTTTGTTATTGATCTTGGTTATATTTCTGCAGGATGCCCTGCCATTAGTTAAGATTTTGCTGTAAATAAAAACTGTTTTTATTTAGCCCTGCCATTTCAAGTAAAGGTTAAATAAACCAAGCATTGCCTGAAAGTCACACACTATTATATGAGACTGTTTCTGAAATATTTTGGAGTTTTTTATTAAGGTTGTTTGACAAGTAGGTAACTCAAGATGGTAGTTATTTTACCAGTGTAGCAGCGTCAATTAAAACATTTAACAACTCAGTTTTTTTGCTTATTCCGTTTAATCTATTTTAGCCAAGATTTTTTTGTAGTGTTTCCAATTGAGCATTTTGCAGCACAATTAACTCAAAGGAATGTTTATTCATGAGCAGCTTCAACATCATCCTATAAGACAAGAATTTATCAAAAATATCGGTTTAGTCAACTGGAAACTGACTGAATTCTGAAACGTTTTACACTACAACCACATTCAGACACCAGTTGGTAAACAACTGGGAGTAATGGTGTCACAGGAGGAAGCTGGAATCAAACCTACAACCTTTTGATTGCAAGACGATTAACTCTACCACTGATCATCAGTCTTCATGACGCATTGCAGCTGTCTGGTGGTAGCCGTAACCAAGCATACCTGCCTTGCAGCAGCAGAGTGTTCTCATTACTGCCACCTTGTGTTACAAACGAAGAATTACACTCAGGTGTGACGACAACGGACTTCAAAATCAACGGATTTTTGTTTAAAATTGTCAACATTGCATGATGGAATGACTATTTAAAGATCTGAAGTAATCAGTTCTAATCCAGATATGCTACTGTAGTGAAAGATACAAGTATTTATTTATTTGTATTTAATTATATGGTGGCCCTGAAGAGTTTTTGGCTCTCCTGTGTCTCTGGACACTGAATGCTCACTCACAAGCACACTTAAACCCTCATGCAGACATGTAAATCAGGTCTAATTGTAGTGTTTGAGCTGCAGACTAATCTGGTTAGAACACGCTCGGCTAATTGGCAAAAGATGAACTGACCTCACTTGCTATTTGACCTCCAGCACTTATACATCATGTTTATAGAAGGAAAGAAAGGGAGAAGGAAGTGGAACGAGCTAGAATAGCAGATTTACTTCCACTCCAGCATCTGCTAATGAAATACTTTCCTTTCTCCCTCATGGGCCACAAGACTGATTTAACAGCCTCATTCACTGCTATAGATTTACCTGTTGTTTCTTCTGCCATAAAATGGGTTTTGGCTTTATTCAAGGATGTAGTGCTGGTTGAGGAGGTGCACCTCTGTGGGGGTGGAAGGCACACTGCGATCACTTCCTCCAATGTGTCAAAAGTAATTAGGGTGATCGGAAAGCATACCCTATTACGCGCAGAGAGGTGTGTGCTGTGTGCCGTTAATTAGAATGATGAGTAGACTCTAATAAGGCGAGCTCAGACCATAAAATTCAGCACTTGTCTGGTTTTGTTCTGTTTAGGCTTCTTTTCTTCTTTAACGGCAAATTTACAAGGCACGTAAAAAAAGATTTAGGCCTCTTCATTCAATGACCTCCCCCAAGTCTAAAAACTGAGTGAAAATAACAGGACTAACTTTCTGCTTTCACCTGTTTTTACCAGCACATTCCATTTTTTCATCATTAAGGAAGAAAATGCAATCAGAGATTTATGATTAGGTTTCTTGAAAGCCCAGTTAAGAACGTGTAAAGCTTTTTTTATTACATTGATTTGAAAAAATAACACATGTCGGTGTTTAAACATTACCTTTCACTGGGACATGATGCTCAAGCTGTGTGTTAGATCTAATAACACAAAATGACAAATTATACGGCCTTCCCAAGGGCTTTATGGGCAGAGTGGTGCAATCAATTTTAGTCTGTAGTGAATTTTCCTAAGAATACGTCATTAAAATGTTGTTTTGAAGCCAGAAGATGGTGGTTGGCTACAAAAACACAAAGTTGAGCATAAATGTAAATCAATCATTTGTAGAATTACCTTTTTTCTATAATTACACCTGCAGATCTTTGGGCATGTGTCTTTACCAATTTTGTGGATCTGGATGGTAAATTTCTGCCCATTTCTGATTGCAAAATAAGTCAAGCAAGGATGGAGAGTCTGTAAGCTGCCATTTTCAACCTTGTTTCAAGGTCATGTATGCTGCAGCTAATGGCAAACTGCAAGCTGGAATTCTGGATTTGCTTCAACTTGGTTTTTGTTCAACAGTTGCTCTGTACTTGGGACTCAAAAAGAGATTTGTGAAGAGCAGGATACTGCTCTTCACAACAATGACCTGTTGGGTCATTGTTGTCGTTTACAGATCTCTGCAAGTTGCTTAAAGATGCACTGGCCTCTTGGCTTATCTTGGTAGGTATATAGTTGTGCCATATCCTCTAGTTTTAAATCAGATACTAAAAGCTAAGGGTATGTTTTATAACCCAACTGTTTTTAATTTAACCATCAATGCTTTGAAGTATTGCATTAGAAAAGGTTGATGGAAATGACAAAATTGGAAATAATTTCCTCAATTTTATAAAAAAAGGTTTTTCCCTTTTTAGTTAATGCACTAAAACGGAGATGGGAACATGTTTGCCAAATAAGCGCTGACGTAGTGCACCGCAGTCGAAACCTCCAGGTCTGAGTGGATGACTCCGTTTTTCTGAAATGTGTGGTCCATGCTAGTTTGTAACTGCTGCACCTTGTTTATTACAGCAAAGTTCACCAAAAAACTTGGTGAACTTTTAAAATAAGTTCCATTCATAATTATGGGATGTTCCCATCCCATAATTATGAATGGAAACATAATTATTGGACGAAAAACATTGGGGCATTTCATTGGTAATTTGTTCTGCAGTACGCTTTAATAAACCTGAGATATCCACAGAGCAGCTGTATTTATACTGAGACTTATTAAATGGGTGACTTATGGATTCAGATGGTTACACTAGATTTTATTTACAGAATCAGAGTAAAGGGGGCAGAACACAATTAAAATTTCTATTAAAGAAAGATGAAAACCATAAACCTGTTAATTTCACTGTTACACTGGTTTATTTGGTTCCCAATTAAATATCCTAATGTTTGTGATTCAATGTGACAGAATGTGAAAACGTTCAAGAGGTGTTTGGACTTGTAAAGCACTGTGCGTATGAAAATATTTTGAAGGCTAAAAATGATCCAGCAGGCGAAAAAAGGACTTCCTGTGAAAAGATTTTAAAAATTCTTTCTGAATACTGGCTGCCAAAGCTGCAAATTAGACAGTGACACCATTTTTGTAAGCTTCAGTAGAAGGCTTTGAAACTAGACATTTGGGATGGAAAACAACAACAACACAATTAAAACACAATCTGTAGAAAGAGTTGGGAAAAAAACTAGGTTGCTTCATAAATTAGGTGAAGTTTCTGGCAAAAAAAGATGAGCATCAAAGTAAAGGACAAGTGAAAGATGGAGAGGCAGAATAAGGAGTATGAAGAAGTTGGGGACGGTGTGAGGAGGAGGGGAGCTGATAATGAGAGAAAAGGATGACTGTATGAAAGGCTGCAAGAGGAGTGCATGTCAAGAATAAAGGCAGAGGGGGAGTTGTTTGCCTGAGGGCGCCTCATGGTGTGATGTCGTTGAATCTTCACACCATGTTTTATTACAAAGGGCTGTGTAAGGTCTGGCTTATCAACTTGCCAGCTAACTTATGCTGGCTGGAACATCTCAGCATGACTTCGTACGGCGTTGTGTCACTGGTAATTTTGCACACATTAGTTTAATTCAACCCCAAGAAACACAGACGAGGTGTCAAAAAGGCACCGTGGTTTGAAGTTGAGGCCATAATAATGTGCATCAGTGGAGCAGAAACACAGAAAAGTTTTTAGCAAATAGAGTTGCAAAGATTTCTCTTTAAAAAAAGAAAAAGAAGCAACATTTATTATTGGAAGGTGTTTTAAAATTGGTGCTGAATTTCTTAAATATTGGCACATTAACCTTCCTGTGGTCTTAAGAGACAGGGGTAGTTGGACCCCATGAGTTTTTTATTCTGTGCGCAGTGCAGTAGCTTGGCATTGACCCTGAGTGTGCTTTTATGTTTTTTTTTTTTTTTTTTGTGTGTATGTGTGTGTGTGCGCATTTGTTTGTAATACCATGTGGGGACGACTTTCCTGACATATAATACATTGTGGGGACCAAACCCTGTTTTTGAGTCAGGGGTCAGATTTAGGGCTAAGGTATGAATTGAGTTTTGTTTAGGGTTATTAGGGTTAGGTATGTGATGGTTAGGAGAAGGGTAAAGGTAAGGTTTAGGCTGTAGAAATGAATGGAAGTCAATGGAAAGTCCCCACAATAGGCTTTACTTGCATATGATTATTATTAGATCCTAATATAACGGACAACATGACCATAAACTGTTTAGATGACTGTAAATCTGTTATTCTTTATTGCCTTTGCATTATTCCATGTCTCTGAATACTTAATACATCCTGGAAATGATTAAACATATATTGGACTCAAAGGCAATAAAAACATAGGCGACATTAATGAGATGCTGTCATAGTTATGTGTGATTTGGCTAGAATGCTTTAGGTAATTGTCCAGAAAATCGATACTTCTGAGTCACAAGAAAAGCAAGGCAGCGGCTGCACAATGCAAACCATTTTATTAGTTATAAGAATTAGATTTGTATTTTAAGCTTTCTTCTTTAAACTAAAGAATTGTTTTAGGGTGTGCTTTAGGGAAAGTCGAGTTTCTATCTTATGTTAGAACAGATTCAGGTTTCTAATTTGTCTCCACTCATTTTCAATTTTCCTGGAGAAGAAGCAGCCTTTCTCCTCACAATCTCATTTGTTATCTAGGTCAGCAGTTGTCCCTGATCACAAGAAGAGCAATATGAACAGACATGACGCTATGCTAATGAATAAGCTCAAGATTTTTTAATGCTTTCTACAAAACAGCTTTTTACATGAGTGGCCCAACAACAAAATGTCGGTTCTGTCTTTAAGAGGACATTGAAACATCTTTTTTAATGTAGTAGTGTGCATGAAAAATCATGGGCAAGCCCTGGTTAAGTGAGCAACTGGGACATGCATTATTTTTACACAATATCTGGATTAGTTAGTTTGTTAATTTTCCTTTATTGCTGATTGTGGCTGTTGCAAATTGAAAATGTCAACAGACATTTTCAAATATCAAAATCAAATTCCATATTTTTCAGACTGGACAGAAGATCTAGTCTGAAAAATATGGTCTGCAGCCTGGATCAAATGGATTACGCTCGTCATTACTGGGCTACATTACTTCTACTTTTGTTTGTACTGTGTTACCCAAAGGCCTCTCTAATTGTGGATTCTTATCTAATTTTCATCACAGTGCTAACAGAATGGAGGAAAGTGTATTGCAGACACTGTGCGAGGTGGGCTTTTATGAGTTTGAATGGCAGACACCACAAAGCGGCGCCGAAGCTGGCGAATAATGAACAGACTATTAATTAAACCCATACCTGTCCTCTTTCTGCAGCGCATTCTTTTCACCTTTTTCTGCCTGTCTTTCTCCCTTTTTGTCTGACAGAGACAGTGATGGATACACGGACGGCGACAGCTGAGCTCGGCTGGATATCGTTCCCTGCCAATGGAGTAAGAACAATGTGGAAAGCTGAGCTGTATGTGTGCGTCAGTCCGTGTATGTGCAGCCACCCATGGGGAAGCAGTTTGACTACACTTTACAGAGGTCCATTAACGAGTCAGTCAAAATTTTAATTACAGTGCCAAGGTGACATCAATTAACCACTACTGATGCAGAAAGAAAATACATTCCAACAGATCAGAACTGTACCGCAAATGAGTCTGTGATGGAACAGAATGAAATGAAAAAAAAAGTTTTTTTTTTTCTATGATTTTAATGTGATTTCTTTAAAATTCAGCCTGGCAACTAGCTGGTCACAATGGTCTGGGGTGTGAGTGTGTTTGAGGTGAGCAGCTCTAATTGTGATGAATGGATGTCCCTGTGCAGCAGAGAAGGTTAGAGCAGAGAAAGAGACAATGAAAAAGGGAGGAAGAGGATGGGAGAAAATTGGGAAGGAGTGATAGAGAAAGTTTAATTTGTGTCTGGTTTTAGTAAACCCATTAATCATCTTGCTTTCTTACTGGCTCTTCCTCTGCTTCCTTCCCATCTTGCACCCCGTTGCCCCGTCTTCGCTCAAACATTGCCTAGTGGGAGGAGGTGAGCGGCTACGACGAAAACCTTAACACCATCAGGACTTACCAGGTGTGCAATGTATTTGAGCCAAGCCAAAACAACTGGCTGCTCACCACGTACATCGACCGGCGGAACGCACAACGCATCTACGTGGAGATCCGCTTCACAGTACGGGATTGTGCTTCCATACCAAGTGTCCTGGGCTCCTGCAAAGAGACGTTCAATCTTTACTACCTGGAGACTGACAGAACTGTGTCAGAGAGCGTCAAAGGGGTGGAGTATTGGGCCAATGCCCCGTTTTTAAAGGTAACCTCAAACAATCTCAACCTTTTCAACATAAGAAATGTGAAAAAAACCAAAGTAGGTTGTACCTTTCATTCCACGAAAGTCAAATACACCAGTCGGGCTCAACATGATGACCTAATCATGCTTTAAGTGGCAAAACCAGTCAAGGTGTGATCTCTGCTAGGTCAACAACAGTGTCGGCAGCACATTTTTAAAAATCCTGTAAGGTGCTAGTTGGGGGCCTCCATGTATTGAAATGGTTTATTTAGCACTTTCTACAAATGCTACATTGGATTGACATCCTAAGTATTTGGAGGTCAAGTGAATAGTTCAAACTTACATGTTCCACCAACCATCCTTAGACAATTTTTACTTTATTGTTACTTTATTGTAAGGAGTGTTTCTCTACTAAAAGAAGCCACAACCTATCATTCCCTTGCAGCTATGTGCTAAAAACTGTGATGCTCTCTGTTTTCCAACATCTTTCTTTCACTACCAGCATTCATTTCCTCAGTTACTTTAGCTACAGAAAATCACTGAACCATGAGTTGTTTCCTCCAGACGTAGATCAATGAGACTTGGCCGTATGACCTTGTTACCAGCTCATCTTTGGGTCATTTATTATAATGTCTAATTTGAACACAATAAAGCATCACAAGTAAGAAAATACTGTAAAAAAGTAAAGATAAAACTATAAAAATTAAATGCTATTAAAAGAGAAGCAAAACAGCAGATTAAAAAAACATTACTGTAGAAAACCTATTTAACCTTCCTGGAGTTTTAGTGCAAAGCTCAGGACGGGTGCGGCAGATGTCACTGTCAGACAGTGGATAGGAGTGTCCCGCCAGACCGTCAGTTCTCAAAACTACACAAAAATCTTGTAAAAGCAACTCCACTGGACCATGTATAGAGTGAAAAGTTAAGACCACAGGAGGTTTTAGCTGCATTTATTTATGTGTTTATTATGTCAGAATTGTCCATGACTGCACCTTGATGCACCCAAAAATAGGTGCAATGATGAAATTATTACTAGTTTTTATTCACATCACCTATTAGTGTTTGATATCTTATGCCTGATTGGTGTATATTAGCAGTGCTGATGTGCATCAACACTGCTAATATACCTTTGCAAACTCATCAATGCTCAGTCATCTCTTTAACCACCATATTGGATTTACTCTTCCAGGTGGACACCATTGCAGCTGATGAGAGTTTCTCCCAGGTGGATTTTGGGGGTAGGCTGATGAAGGTGAACACTGAGGTTAGAGGTTTTGGGCCACTCTCCAAGGGCAGAGGCTTTCACTTGGCTTTCCAGGATCTGGGTGCTTGCATGTCCCTTTTGTCAGTTCGAGTATTCTACAAGAAATGTCCAAGGACTGTACAGAACTTTGCTCTTTTCCCTGAGGTATGCAAAAGAATGCAAAAAAATAAAAAATTATCTTTCCATTCCAGCTTGTTAAAGGGTGAGCTTGTTTACTCAATCTTTCTGTTTTTCATCCAGACCCTGACAGGAGCAGAGTCCACATCCTTGGTTATCTCCCGAGGAAGCTGCATTTCAAATGCTGAGGAGGTAGACGTGCCTATAAAGCTCTACTGTAACGGAGATGGAGAGTGGATGGTCCCGATTGGCAGCTGCAGCTGTAAGGCAGGCTACGAACCAGAGAATTTCGACGTGTGTCGAGGCAAGTCTTTGACTTAGAGAAATCGCGATGCCTAAGACAAAAAGGTTTTTCAGAAAATAATTCTGAAGTTGCTGGCCCAGGAAATGCTTGCATTCTGCACATGCAATTTAACAAGGCAGAGTGACAGCAAATCAATATTGTGCAAACACGTTTCCAATATTCTGTCATAGTAATGGCAGCAATCAGCATCTGAAAGCAGCAAGAGATGACAGATCATGCAAATGGGCTTTAACTACTCAAAGTATTGCTTTAATCATACATGTATCATCAACATTATTACCAAGCCTTTATTAATAGCCTAGCTTGGTTTACAAAATATTATTATAATAGCCTCATCAGGCTGCATGGTTATGCTGATTCTATTAAAAATGTGAATTTTTTTCACAGTTCAGTTGGACAAACCATTGCTTTTTGGCAGTCCCAGCTGAATGATTCCATGCACATATATTGTAACTACACAATACCATGTATTTTTGCCCGGGGGTGGGGGGGAAGCACGCAAAGCACCATATGTTCATATTTGCCGAGCCACCCTCAGATAAACGTGGCACAAAAATAACTCCTCTTCCCTCAGTGTTCCAGATATCTTCACCTCTTTTTCCTCCTTTTTATATCTGGCCTCCTTCCCCATTTCCTCTCAGAAATAGTACTCATCATTTCTTATTCTCCCCAGAGAGTCTCATCCATTTTTTCTATGAGTGTGTGTGTGTGTGTGTGTCTTGGGGGGAGGGAACTGTGATGTATGTTCATGTGATGAAATAAGTGAGACCTCTTCATCCCATGTTAATTACTTTAGCGCTTTTCTGCCAGATCAGTCTGCTGCAAATTAGAGGACGGACAGACAGAAAGGAAGCAGACTGATGCATAGTATCTAGTCTGCATCTTGTTAAACGCGTTAAATACTTTGACTGAAATGCTCGTCAGGGCGCTGATGTCAGTTTGCGTTTTGTATTGGGAACATTTCTCATCATGTGACATTTGAGCGTTTGAATGACGTAAACCAATCATGATTCGTGGGAATGATTGAACCTTTTACTTTGAGTCTGATCCAAACACAGTAAAGCATCGAGTATCAATTACTGTAACTGTAAAAGTCTTCAGTGTTGCTGTTAAGTAAGCCAGCAAGGTGTCTCAAAGTAATGTCTTGCTTCTTCTCCCTAAACAACAAAAAGTGCTTTTGTTGTTTAGGAAATGGTATAATATTTTTCAAAAAATATTTGATAAAACCTTAAGTTTAGAAAAAGTAAAGGTACAATATTAATTACTTTGTTTTTTGCAATTAAATCTCACAAAAACACTGTGATTAGAATTCAGCTACCTAAGTTTGTTCATTTAAAATAAGTTTATTTTAATGTGAATTGTTACATACAAGTTAGTAACTGGTGTAAAAATTGTGCACAAAAGACAAATTAGCAGTTTTTTTTTCACTTCGTTGCATTTTCTGTTTCCACTCCTGCTTCCATGTTCAGGCTCCACATTCATGTCATGCTACTTGTCTGTAATGATTGTTGAATTTTTGTAAGTTTTGCTTTTATAAAATCCTCAAAATGCACGGTTTAAGCAGCTCTTTGCACTTTGGCTCTGCTTTGATCTCACATTTCAAGACAGCAAGTTCATAGGATAAAAAGGCTAATCTGTCAAACTCGCTGATAACAAAACCATCTGGACAAAACTAACAAATGAAAATAAAAACATAGAAATCATACAGTATAGACAAAATTGAAAGATTATTGAAGTACATGTAACTCAAACTACTCTGTAGTGAAAAATATTTGCTATTATTACCTGTATTGGATAAATGATGTCTGCAAGTACTCTTCCAAAAGACAACTCTGTTTGTGCAAACTATCCAAAAGTAAGAGAGCATATGTTTGTTTCAGCTACCAACCATGCTGTGCTTTTTTTTTGTAAAATTAGGCTGTCCAAATAAAAACTCCTGCCAAATTTAAGGCTTAATATCACTGCTTCTGAGATGGGATTAGATTGCTTTATCAAATGAAATAACTCTTCCTTCAGTCGCTGAAGGATTTCTTTTTACGCGTTCACTGTTAATTTAGTGTAAGCTGACACTCAGAAGTCATTTTTCATTTAAACTGATTGTCTCTCGTTTGAGTACTCAAACTAAAAACAGCCTCATCTGACATATCTCTGATTTCTGACGCTGTGTCAGCATACACCTGCTTGATGCTCTTATCTCCGAAAAAGCGATTTACGGTGTCGAGGGACAGTGTTTGTCTTGTCTGTCTTTCCCAATCTGGCATCTTCTTGGTTGGCTTCCTTTGCCAATCAGCTGATAAAACCTTGGCAGGAAGCTGGACTCACTACTGGAACAGATGGTCATCTCTTTGTGAGGGTTTGAGCATGTCAAGGCACAGAGATGGTGTTTATTTTGCACCAAATCCGCATATTGTGCAAACCATACGGCGCAACTGGCTCGTGATCAAAGTCATGTGTGTGCATATTCAAACGTGTGTTTTTGTATTTATTCATGGAAAACGGAGCAGTGTGTGTCCATACATTTTTTTAGAGTAATTTGCAAAACAAAAATGTAGTAGTTTAAGTATGCTTATCCCATATGTGCATAAACAGCTTGAAAAAGTTTGAGATAAATTTACAGACCCCCTTGGATGGACCGGTTGTAAGTAAAATGAATAATCCAATTTAGGTATTCTGGTATTAAAATATTACTGAATGTTATGCCTTTTTGTTATTACAGAAAGAAAATATATGGAATAGCTCATTTAACCTGCACTCACCTGCTTTTCATCTGGTGTTTCACTAGTTTGAGATATGGCCACACTTGGATATGCACAGATAGCTGTACAGAGAGGTATGAAGAGGTAAATAATAGAGGGAACAATACTTGTTTCCATGGTGACAGCCCTGACGTGTTTGAACAAGGTTGGATGAATAAATGACCTTGACGATCCAGATGCCTATCTGCCTTTTCACGAGACAAAAAAAAAAAAGACAAAATGACGGTTTGCAAGAAACGCAGAGAACATGTGGAAGATGGTGACCAAAATGTAACTTTTAGGCTAAAGTGTGACAGAAAACTAACAATGAAACAATTGATGAAATGCCATTAGCAGGTGGCAGTACTATGCTTTGGAGAAGTATGGGTAGGAAAGCTTCAAGAAAACCAGACTTCCAACAGGTCAAAAACCCTGAACAAACACCAACAGTGAAACCAGAAAGTTGTAGATCCAACCATGTTTATATGTTAATGGATCAATCAAATTTCAACCCAAGTCTAATCTGTGACTTAAAAACTGAGGATCATAGATGTCCTTCATCCTTTCTGAGTAAGCACACACTATTTTTCAAAGGAGAAAGGACTGGAAATGCTGTGTCTATGTGTGCAGCTTTTGTAGGGTAGAGAGACCTGCAGCTGTAATCTCAGGAAAAAGGTGGTTGTGTAATATAATGTCTCTGAGGGGATAAATAAGTGCCAAGCAAGAAGAAAATTACAGTTGCTTTTATTTTATCAAAGAGCAGAAGAAAAAAACAAAGGATTTAAAAAGCAAGTTTTACTTAAAAAGTGCAACTTTTTATTGGTTTACTATAATGTCCCACATTGCTTATGGAATATGTGTGTTTAATCTGAAGGAATGGAAAATAGATATCAGGTGTCTACAATACAGTTTGCACTGAAACAGATATTATATTATATTAGAAATTGAAACTGTCTGTATTAACAAAACGGCTTAGTAAGAAGAAAAAAATTGGTAATGTTTTTTGTCCATATTTCTCAGCTCTAAGCTAAATATGTCTTACTCCTTTCACTTGACAGTTATGCTTTTTATTGCACATAATTCTAGTGAAATTACTTGTAATTTGTGGCTGTGATGCAGAGAAAATGTGAAAAGTTTCCAGCAATATGAATCTAAGACCCTGGATTATTTAAATGGCAGTATTGTTGTAGTTTCATAAAGCTCTGTGACTGAGTGCAACATAATACAGTGTAAAATCAGACCTCTGGGAATATGCTCCTCTCGTAAAAATCAACTAAAAACAAAAGCATCAGCTTGTTGTTTCGTTCACGCTATGATGACATTGGGAGCAACAAATGAAAACATTGATAATTGAGTTTCTTTTCACACTTATTCTGTTTTCCTTGTTTGTTTTTATTGCCATTTCAGTCCTGACTCTTGCTTTCTCGGGACAGATTGCTTCCTTTGTACATTATCCCCGTGTCTGATACCATGCCATGGTTGACAATCAAGCTTTGTTACAGAGAAGGAAGAGAATTGTACCTAGTTAAAGACCAAATTCAAAGTTGGAAGATCAAATCCCCTTTGTAAGTAACCATGTTGTAGTTTCACAGCAGCATGGTCAGGGAGGTTTCAACTGAATATGAAAGCACAAGATTAAACATGGAGCAGTATTTTTGCCAGACCATGTGAAGAAGTGGGATTATGTTTGCATAAAAAGCATTTTTGTTGGGGAATGTGTGGACTTTGACTCTGGTTGCAGTAGTTGATGCACATTAATGAACTTTGCGTTCCTAAAATGGATACAGCTGCTTCAAATAATCTTATTTCTGCTCCATGTGGTAGAGATAATCACAAAGTTCCTCTGTTGATATTTTTTTATGCTGTACCACTTTTAAAGGGCTGCAGGGACTTATTAACTGGTAGCTTCTTTTTAAAGTCAATCATTCATGCGTTTCCCATAATTTATTTTAAACTCATTAATATTCCCATTATAAATTTCTGTGTGTGGTGGTTTGTCTCATTCCTAGTGGACTACAGGATCTATAATCAAACATGTGACTGAGTAAGAAGCTAATGTTCTTGGTTCAGCTCAAGTCTCTGAGTAAATCAACAATTCCTCCCAATAGATCGAAACACGAGGCATCCATGCAGAACTGGAACGGAAAACTTATTATTTGTATCTGAATTCCCTTAACAGCAATGCATATATTTAGTTGTATTGAGAACAGGTGTGTGCCCAACTTTTTACGCAGTCACAAGAGGTTATTATTTATAATTGGATAAATGCCTTTGATGCTTGCGATGTTTTTGCTGCATGCAGACAGAAAGCATTGTGTTGCTAACAGCTAAATGATGCAGCACTTTCAGACTATGCTGACCCATGCCCTGAACTCAGCAGCAAATGTAGCCCATTTGGTGTTCTGTCTGTGACTGCAATGACTGTGAAGTGTTTTCTGTCCCTTTATGCTACAACTCCAGCAACTAGCATCCTTTTGAAAGCTTATAGAGATTTCAGCTTGCTATTGTGCCTCAAATAAATAAAGTCTGTTTGCACAAAGCTCCTTTGGCATTACTTTAGCTTTTTGTGGGTGGATTGCAAAGTGTTAAAATTTAAAAAAATGAACCAATTAAGTAATTTCAATGAAACAGAAAGTGGGTTATCAAATTGGTCATGGTGTAGAAAAGATAAGTTGTGCTGGATTTTCTTGTCCAGCTGACGGCACAAAATTAGAAACATTGTGATGCTGGAGATGAACAAATGGTTGATTTATCCAAAGTGTCAATTTATTTTGTTGATTTTTTTCATTTATAGACTGGTTACAACAGTGCTGTAACCTGATCAATGTTTAACCAATTTTGGATAAGGTTGGTTAATAAACCTGAGAATTTTCAGAAATCAGAAGAAATTTAGAAAATATATGCCAATATGCTAAGAAGGATGGGATGAAAGACGTATTAAGTTTGTTGCTCTCCTCCCAATATTAAGATCCCCACTCACTATTTTGTAAAAGGTTTAGAAATTTTACATATACTGGTGTAATTTTAATGTTTCCCCTGCTTACATTTAGTTAGAATTTTTCTATTATCTGTCTTGGCTCAGAATTATCTGTAGAGAATCAAATATGCAAATACACCACAACCAATAATTGGATAAAGGGGACATGTTGTGCAAAATTCTCATTTTGCACATTTTTGTACTTCCTTTTGGGTTTCTACTGCTTCTACAAACAGCCCAAGCACTTAAAAAACAAAACAAAACAAATAAAAAAGTAAAAGTCCAGCTGTGTTTTGGCAATAAGTTAATGTCTTTTAGTGTCTGAATAATGAGCCATTTCAAAAACCTCCGGAAAGTGATGTTGCAAATCAGCAGCAGGCACTGCCCCATTACTTAGCAACCCCATCAAATCCCAGCCTGTTACTTAGCAACCCAAGCTGAGTTCCAGCACGTTTGGTCAGCTAGTTTTACTGCTGTATGCGCTGTACAATGGCTGCTGGAAAAGACAAGTGTGTTCTCGTTGACTTACTATTCAGAAACCACTTGCTGCATTCTTGTTGGTTGTGGAGGAGGCTCTACTTATGCTTTTCAAATATGTACGGTTTCATGGTTGTGCGTCTGTTTGCAGACATTTCCATGTATGAGTGCAAACGCTGATTTGAGGGGGAGGGGGCAGCAGCAGCTTATTTGGATTTAAAGTGTTAAGTGTCCCTAAAGCAGCTAATTTTGGAAGGAGTTCAAAGTGGCAGAACTGACCAAACAGAAATCTCATTATATTTAAATGTCTCGTTAAAAAGTGTAATGAACATGTTTTGTATAGCCCATATATCTTTTCTAACCTGATCGAGGAAGGATTATATCTCACCTTAAAGTGTCCTTTATTATACTGAAGACACACAATATGTTTCGTCACCATTACTACATTTCATACATGTCAACATGCTTTCCTGTATAATTTCAGATACACACAATAACTCGATGCCAAACGTCAAGACTAATGTGACACAAACCCCACCGATAAAATGAGCTTTTTGTCATCAATGTTCAGCGGTCCAAGTTAAGTTTTGCTTTGTAATCTCTTCACAGCTTGTCCTCAGGGCACCTTTAAGTCGTCCCAGGGGGCAGGATTATGTCAGCAGTGTCCGCTCAACAGTCGCTCCACCATCGAAGCTGCCACCCTCTGTGGTTGTCGGAATGGATATTACCGTGGAGACATGGACAAACCAGAGGACATGTGTACCAGTGAGTCAACACGTATAATTACACTCTCAGTGCACCTTTCAATAAGGTGTCAAAATGACTGGTCCAGGCTTACGATCCCAGCGTATCACTAACTGACAACACCGGCAGTCGAATATTTCATAATTAAATGAAAATCCAGCATCCACCTTGATTTATAATTCTGCCTGTAAATGTATGCACCTCAGACGGAGAGCCGAAACACACACACACACACACACACACACACACACACACACACACACACACACATTCTTGTTAAGGGATTTTGGGAGTAGTAAGTAATAATGTCGCCACACAGCTCAGGCTCTCCATTCCAGTTGAGTATGTGTTTATTGTGTTGAAGAGTCTGTGCTGCAATGCAAGACGAAGCTGTGAGTTTGAGTAACGCAGCCTCTCGGCTCCTCAGAGATATAGTGTAAGTAGGTTAAAACATGAATCATTTTGGACTCGTACTCCGAAACTGAGTGTGTACTGTGTGTGCAGCTGTACAAAGTATGTAATCACTCATGGGTTTTTGTGCTGTTCCTGGTGACCTGAATACATCTTCACATTTTGAGGGATTAAAAACAGCTCTGGTTCAGTCATATTTTGGATCTTTTGTGTTTTTAAAGATTTACAGACCTCAGAAAATACAAACAAAGCCTTCAATGGGATCATTTATGTCACTGTCCGCATTGAATTTGATATAAACTGGTGTTTGTGTAACTCATTAAATGTGTAATTTGCACATTTTCGGAGCCGTTATAGGCCAGTTTATGCGGCACACGTTGCTGGTACCTCAAGAACCTCATTTTGCCGTCAGAGCTGCTTTTTTCTTTGTGTCCTAGATTCAACAAGGTGGCTCAAGCATTCCTCAGACAACTTTAATATATTAATATATTAACACGGCAGCCTTGTGATCTTCCTGGAGATTTGTTGGCTGCACATTTTTAACATAAATCTCCCATTTCATCATGTCTCAAATGATCTCAATTGGATTGAGATCTGGTGTCTGTGGCGTTCATTGGCATACTGTGGTTACAAGAGATGGAAATGGTCAGCAGGTATATTGTGGTGTTTAAATAACTGAGTTGGTATTTATTGTGCCAAACTGTTTCACCACCACAAACAAAGTTGATACCAAACAGGGTAGATCTGTGCTCCTGTGTTTTCTAATCCTCTACAATGTTTTTCCAATCTAGCATTTAGGATTTTGGTGAGTCTTTATCAGTTGTATCAGTTTTTAAACAACAAGGAAATGCCTGAAACGCCAAAACTCAAATCCTTGGTTTATAGAGTCATCCCACATCTGTTCCTCACTGGAATCCAATGTCGTTCTCCAAACTTTATCAGTATTCCACTAATGTTGAAAAAACACAATTTTGGAATTGCGGTGTTTCCATTAAATAAAAAATAAGTCATTAAAAAACATGCCGCACCATGTTCCTCCAACTACTTCCTGTTTTCTTCTTCTTCATGGCAGACAAAAATAGAAAAATACACCAATGCATAAAACACCATGAACACCAGTAGCATCTCTTTTTAACTATTAAAAACTAAATTTTTCACATTTTATGGATATTATGATTCCAGTTTTTTGGTCAATTCCCCATACCCATGTCCACTTATTTTTTTATGTTTGATTAATTTGAAATATTTAAACATTTGAAGGAAAGAAGTTAGTTTTTACTTGTTCAATGTAATTACAAATTTTAAGTTTTGATATTGGCTGCACAGTTGTGCAGTTGGTGGCATCAAATGTCTTTCCATTACAAATGTGCACAAAACTTTGCTGATATTCCGCTAACGTTTAAAAAACACAATTTTGCAATTGCGGTGTTTTCATTAAATAAGAAATGCAATTAAAATCACATGTGCATAAGTTTGTAATAAGTCAGTAAAAAAAAACCATACACCACCATGACCCTCCAACTACTTCCTGTCGTCGTCGGGGTTTGCGCCAGCGACAACATCTGGTTGTTGGTCATGTGACTCGTGTGATGCAAAAAAAAGTGTCTATTTCAGATTATTCAAAATAAATTTTAATATGGCCAATAAAACACCTCATCCTGGCTAGTTCTTTTTAGAAATGGTCATGTTGCCAGTAAGCTTATTCATTTTTGAAATGTCAAATTGGTCCATGGAAACACAGCTATTCTTCTTTTTCTGGATTCTTTTGTCCGTTCCTCTGATATTTACTGTTATTTCATTATTAAAGAAACTATTCCTGAACAGAGTTGACTCTTTTATAGAGTTTGTTGTAAATTTCTGGTTATTTCTTTTACAGCAGCGGTGCTTTATAAAGGCAAACATTTCTCAATTCAATACCACTGAAACAGATTGTAGATGGATTCTCAAAATGTTCTGTAGGTGGGTCAGGGTTTTATTACAGCAGAAGCGGTACAGAAAAAGCCTAACCTCAACACTTGTAGCATTCTTAAAATAATGACGATGGAGAGAAAAAAAATCTAATTTGCCAGTGAGAGCGTGTCAGATGTCAAGCCACTCATCCTGTGTAGCTCTCTGAATTACTTCAGCGCTTTCTATTCAGGGGCAAAAACAAATCAGGTTACAGTTAGAAACAAAAAAATCAAGAGGGCAAACTACAAAAACAGTGGGGTTAAACTTAGAAACACAGGAGGGATTCAGAGTCGGATACGAATCAGGTCACCGGAGTGGAAGAGGGACTGCACAGTTTGTAGGTTGTTGTCTGACGAAAAAAAATTCCAGTGGTAACATGCCTCACCGGCTGCGGAGGTGGTTGGGTGCATCGTCTCTCAGCAGGTAAGTGAATATAATTTAAATTCTACAGTCTGCAGTCTGAGCAAAAAAGAAAAACACAACAGATGTGTCCGTCTCCTACGAGTCTCCATTGTTTCAGCAGTGTGGCTAGATGCTGTGCTTTTGTGGCAACTTTGAATTTTAAAATGTTTTCAGTGGTTATTAAATGAATACATATTTATGCATAAAAAGGTGAACTCACCATGTGGCTTACCTGGACCTTAAATATGTCATCACCTTCCTAAAATAATGGCCTAACTCAATTTTTGACGAGTGTTTTTCTTTTTTTGCCTAAAAAAATCTTTTGTAAAAAAAAAAAAGAGGTGGTGATATTTTTTTTTAAAATTGACGTGACAATATGCATAACTGTAAATACACTGTATGCACTGCTTAGATGTTTTAACCCCTCGCTGTTTGTACTTTGATTTTGCTGCACATCTGTCCTTGGGTGTCTAAGAATTACATACAGAGACGTATTCTTCAGGGTCGTCTCATCTGATGACTCTGGTTTAGCATACACCACGGCCGAACATCCATTTCATCTTAAGCGCTCTTGTTTCATCTGTGTCACAGTCGGTGTGATGTGTTTGGACTGTCAGCAGGAAGTGAGCCCCTCAAGGCTTAACCTTGTGAAAACTGCTTGAGCTTTGAAGACGTACTTTGACACTGAGTGAAAACTGAGACTGACAGACTGGTAAAGGACAATGAACATTTTATTAATGTTAAAGAAGGTGTTGGCTTAAATCCAAGAGTTGCAAGAATTAGCTGATTTCACGGGACGATGATGATTAAAAAGTAAGTTATCAAACTGGTAATGCCATTTTTAGTGGTCACAGTGAAGAAAATAATCAATAATCATGTCATTTAAGATTTAAAGTTAATTATTTAGTTTGGACAGCAATTATGGACTGGAAAATTACATGAGTAATAACTTTTTGTTTGTTTTTGTTTGTATTTTTACATCATAAAAAGGTAATCTTCAATTATTAGGCTGGTTAATTAAAGGTCCAGAACAACTAGTAATGAACAAATTCATTTTTTTCCCCAGAAAAATAAAAGACTCTATCTGATTGTTTGTGACCCCAAGCCAAACTAATTTTGACGGAAAAGCATAAGTCTAATTAGAAATTAGGACATTTTATCTTAAACTTAATTAACTTAATTACTATTCTCGCCTCTAAAATCAAATTGCCTTTGGTTACATACATGGAAAAAACAAAAACAAATCAAATGCTGCAAACATTGTGTGAGTGTGTACTGCTCTGTGTTCCAGCTTGTTGATTATTTTGATCATTTTGCTGTTCCAATTAATGACAAAACTGTTGGTCTCCTGCCTTAACAAATTAAGCATTTTGCGCCAAAGGTTATGATAATTAATGACTGTACTGTCTGGTATCAAACGAATACAGTTTGTTTTTAATTTGTATAACAAGCTGTTTGACTAGTCAGTTTTAGTCGTCTCTTTCTGAAGCTCTACAGCTAATCTAATCTAATTATTTACACAGATGTAAACAATTCTTTATTTATTACCAAGTGGTTAAAACATATTCATACTTTTTTCTCTTGATCAAAGCACAGGGAAACCATCCTAACCCTGATGTGTTGAGAAGATGTTTTGATTATTTTGTATCTTTTTAGAATTAAATTTTGTCGGTTTTGTTTCATGCTTTAAATTTGTTTTGGTGCAGCACAGTATTGTGACTATATGTAATAGTCATTATATTGGTGTGCGTAATATTAACCTTGCAAAAGACTTTTGCATGCTGGTTAGATATTCAGCCTGCTAAGTGGAGACCCTGCAGTAAATTTCCACCCCTGACGGAGCAAAGTGTCGAAGATGCTAAAGGTCAGCGACTGTTGAAAACCTGGAAGAGTGAGAAAAATATGGATTTGTTGTTTTGCTGTCCCAGTAACCTTGACATTACAGGATTTTCCATCATGCAGCCCAACTTCTCTGCATTATGCCTGTATTTGTGCTATGATAAAAGTCTAAATTACCTTCTAGGCTGTGCAGATTCTGGCTTTTGGTGACCTGTCCTTTTCCTCTTTGGTTCTAAACAAGAGAGTGTTTGTACAAAAAAAAGAAAAAGGAACCATGTTGCTGAATTGCTTGACCCCGATTCCCGTTTCCTCTGTTTGATGCTCAGTCCCTGATGGCTCAGAACACAAAAGTCTACTCTTCCTTCAGACAAGACAGAACAAGGCTTCAGTTTTCCCCAAGAGGAGACTTAAAGTGCCAATTCAGTGGGCACAATTCTTTTGCAAGATTTGACAGCAAATTTACCGTTTGGTTATGTTAGCTTTTGATAAAAGATGAACTGATGAGGGTTTAAATGTTTGACCTGCCATTTGGGATTTAAGCCAATGCTGATTTCTCAAAAAGAACGTTTCCTCTGTGAGATATCATTATTTTTTATAAGGAAGATCAGTGTGGCAGAAGAGGAGCTGCAGATGTTTTAAAATAGACATGATTACAGTGTTGACTTTTTAAATACCATATTTTTCGGACTATAAGCCGCTATTTTTTCCCCCACGCTTTGAACCATGCGGCTTAAGATAAGATAAGATAAGATATTCCTTTATTAATCCCACATTGGGGAAATTTACATTGTTACAGCAGTATAAAGGAAAGAGCAGAACCAATATAAAAATCTATAAAAATCTATATATACACAGTAAAATCAGGTGAATATAGAAAGTACTGAAACAGTATTGTTTGAAATATAAATAAATAAATTCCAGGTTTATTGCCTATAGTAAAGAGTAGTGGACTACTGAGAGCAGCGGGTGTTGTACAGTCTGACGCCGGCCGGAAGGAAAGACCTACGGTATCTTTCCTTCACGCACTTACAGCCCGGTGCGGCTTTTCTGTGGATTTTCCTTCAACCACCAGGGGGCTCGTTAGCAGGAAGTGAATCATTGGATGTCAAAATTTCAAATCAAAGAAGAAAGTGCTGATTTTCATTTAGAACAAGCACATGCTAGCAGCAGGAACGTCAGAGAAATGTTTTCAAACTCGTACCCGCTCATCATGTAAACAACATGTAGAAGTTCATATGATGCAGCTTTTAAGTTGAGGGCTGTCGATCTGGCAGAGCGATAGCTTGTGTCCATGTGGAAAACCGAGAGCGGCTTATATGTACGTTTCCAGTAAAAAAAACTAAAAAAAACATTGTGGGTGTGGCTTATAGTGAGGTGTGCTCTAAAGTCCAGAAAATACGGTCGTTTCTAGCATTTTTCAATAGTGGTTAGCATTACTAACCTGCAACTGTGCTGCACCCAGTTCAGCCTTCCTGTTTTCTGCTGTGAAGGCGGACTGTTTGCTAATGAATCGGCTTTTAGCAAGACGAAAAATATACAAAAACTCACCAATTTTTTTTACATGCATCAGTTGTAGGGCTGTTGTAGACGAATATTTTAGTAGTCAAGTAATCTGTCGATTATTCTTACGATTAATCGAGTCATCAGATAAAAATTTTTTTAAAATAAAATATTGGTAAATCTTCCATAACACTAGTGTTGTTATCGGATATCAATATCAGTGCATTTTTTCATATTTGAGGATCCCGAACAGTTACCTTTTTGGGTAACACTTTATTTGAAGGGGGGTGAATAAGACTGACATGACACTGTCATAAACATGTCATAACACCTGTCATGAACATGAATAAGTCTTCATGAATGTTTATGACTGTTGTCATAAAATGTCATTCGGTAAATTATGACACTTTTAATACAAAGTTGACATTATTCAAATTGTCTTTGTTATGACAACTTGACATTAACCAGGAAATCATTACTGTTTAAACTTTACCTTTAATAACATAAAGTTACCTCATTTTTAAAGTGCAATCAGTAATACTTTTATAACAAATTTAGATCAGTAATGATTTCTTGGTTAATGTCAAGTTGTCAGAACAAAGACATTTTGAATAATGTCAACTTTGTATTAAAAGTGTCATAATTTACCGAATGACGCTTTATGACAACAGTCATAACTATTCATGAAGGCTTATTCATGTTCATGACAGGTGTTATGTCATGTTTATGACAGTGTCATGTCAGTCTTATTCACCCCCCTTCAAATAAAGTGTTACCCCTTTTTGTAGTTTAGAAAATTAACCGGTAACAATAATAGCTCACTTTCTAAGTTAACCTGAAGAAAAGTTATACAAAGATCTGAAATTATATTCAATTTAATAATAAATAAATATATATATATATATATACACACACACTTTTGTCATGCTACCCCCAAGAATTTAAAACTTTCACCCCTGTGTATATACAGTGGCGGAGCTAGACTTTTAAAGTTGGGGGGGCCAGGACTACCTCTGGGGGGCCAAAATTTAAAATGTGTGTGCGCACATCTATATATCTATCTAGTCAAGATATATGTATGTATATATAAAAAAAATATATATATTCCCTTCTCACCCTCCGTGGGTGGTCTCTTTCATCCTCTGAGCTCGGGTCCTCTACCAGAGGCCTGGGAGCTTGAGGGTTCTGCGCAGTATCTTGGCTGTGCCTAGAACTGCACATTTCTGGACTGAGATGTCTGATGTTGTTCCTGGGATCTGTTTGAGCCACTGCTCCAGTTTGGGGGCGACTGCCCCGAGGGCCCCGATGACCACAGGCACCACTGTGGTCTTCACCGCCTGGAAGGTGACCAACCAGCTGCAATATTAGAAGCATTTTATGACATGAATAGCAAGAAAGTGAGATAAATATTTTAAATTTAAAGCGTTTGCTCAGCATACAACAAGATTATAACACCATGTCTGCCTGCTATGATTGTTTAGAAAAGAAAAACACAATGACACATCTCCTGTCCTGTACTGGCTTACGTTTTTAAGGCCTGTGTGAGAATTTGTGTTTGTGTTTTGTGAATGGCAAGCACAGATGGCAGTCATCTTTTGAAAATGCTTTGTGAAAAAAATGTTACTATTATCATCAGTAATGTAAAATCATGGGTTTTACATTCGCAGTGCCTTAAAAGCACATTTTAGTATCAAATAAGGGGATCTCTGACAACTGAAAAAGTCCAACACTACAAACATGTATTTTCCTTCCTCATTGACTCATATTTCCCTTTCAATTCCTGTTTTCAGGCGTTCCCTCTGCTCCGCGCAATTTGGTCTCAGTTGTGAATCAGACGTCGGTGATCCTGGAGTGGAACTCGCCACGTGACACCGGGCACCGTGACGACCTGTCATACAACGTCGTGTGCCGGCGTTGCCACAGCAGCGAGCGGCGGGCATGCCAGCCATGCGATGACAGCGTGGTTTATTCTCCAGGCAAGGAGGCGTTGAAGGGAACAAGGGTGGAAATCAGCAAGCTTCGTGCTCACACGTCCTACACCTTTGACGTTCAGGTTTGTGCCTGCAGATGTGTTATCTTTGATTTGAAAGGAAATGCAAGTAAATGGTGATTCTTGCTGTGCAGTATAAAAAAACAACTAAGTAGTTTAAAAGCTTAAAATTCATCGTATGTTGTGAGAAACATTCCTCAAGTTTTGCTTGTTTGTGAAAAAGCTCCATGATAAGCCACTTTAAAAACAGCCTTGTTCTCGTCGGTTTTTGTTTTAAATGCAAATTGCTACCACCTATTCACTAAAATGCTCAAAGATACTAGCGCTACATAGAAAGTTGCTGACCTGCAGGCTTTTATGCAAAATCTGTGATTATATCTGCCAGCTTACAAGGTCACTGTAATGTCTGTAAAGCCTTTATTGTGATAAACATTAAATCTTCTCCCATCTGGCTCCTTTACTGTAAAAATTTTAGAGCTCAATTTTGTTTCTGAATTGTGACATCCAAGGACATCCTGAGTAAAATGATATCTTCACATATAAACATAGTTATTTGAATACTCTGATTTATGGGATTGTCCTATAAAGCAGGGTTATATGTAAACTAGTGTATTCTGAAAATATTGAATGAAATTGTTCTTATTTCCCCCACATTACACGGAAAAACCTAAGATAAATAAGTCAAAGTCTGAATTAAAATCTTATTTTTTCTTAGTTTTGGATTTACCATATTGTTTTGCGGGGGTTCGAGTCTAAACAGCAGATCCAGCGGTTATGGAAAAGCAGAAACATGAAATTAAATTAGCAGAGCCTCAAGTAAATTATCATAAATTAAAACATTAATTTGCCCTGACTAAAGCATTGGTTTCCCTGTCAGAATGATTAACTGCACACTTGGCAAACAATGTATGGCGACTGGTCTCGCCTTTGAAACCCACAGAGAATGTGGTCAGCTTGTCTTTGTCTCAGAGATAAGACATTAGATCTAAAAACAATTCACTTTTGTGACAATTTTAACAGAGTCTTCTGTCAGGCTTAAAAAACAGCTTGATTGTTTTTGGTACTGGACAGACATGTCAGTCAAAGGATTTTGCTATTCTAATGTGATGCAGTTGATGAATAATTCTGGACACAAACAGAATTTGGCTAGTGCTGTCAAGGACAAATCCAAAAATCATTCTCCTATTATACAGTGGCTATAAAAGTGTAAAGGCTTCAATTTGAGTGCCAGATTTTTAATACATGGGGGAAAAAGAGGACAATTCATAGATTTTTAAATTTATTTTATTTGAATAAATCTGAGTAGGTAGAAAATCTGTCTATCTATATATCTGTCTACATACTTAACAAGCTAGCTGTCTAGATTCATACTTAACAAGCTAGCCAGCTAGATACATAGTGGACAAGCTAGCTGACACTTGACAAGCTAGCCGGCTAAATACATACTTAACAAGCTAGCCGGCTAGATACGTACTTGACAAGCTAGCCGGCTAGATACGTACTTGACAAGCTAGCTGATTAGATACATACTGTACAAGCTAGCTGGCTAGATACTTGACAAGCCAGCTGTCTAGATACATACTTGACAAGCTAGCCGGGCAGGCACCTGCTTGTCAAGCTAGCCAGCATACTTAATAAGCTAGCCCGCTAGATACATACTTGACAAGCTAGCTGGCTAGATACATACTTGACAAGCTAGCTGGCTACATACATACTTGACGAGCTAGCTGGCTAGAAACATACTTAATAAGCTGGCCGGCCAGGCTCCTGCTTGTCAAGCTAGCTGGCTAGATACTTAACAAGCTAGCTGGCTAGCAATATAGCTAGCTGTCTAAATTAGTCTTTTTAACAATTGTTTTGTTCCAACCTTCCTAAATATCATCTATAAATCACTTCCTTTAAACATGTAATTGTGTTCTGCATTGTCTCTATTGTTTAAAAACTGACCATTGGTATTTTAACTGTGCAGGCAGTCAATGGAGTGTCCAATAAGAGTCCGTATCCTGCCCAGCAGCTGTCAATCAACATTACAACCAATCAGGCAGGTGAGTTGGAACTGAAAAAGAAAAAAAAAACTGTTGTGCATGCGTGTGTGTTTACAAGCGTCTGTGTGTGTAAGCATACCCTGGGGCACAGTGGATTAAATGCGGGAGGGATGGCTGGAGAGATAAAGGAAATTGAGCCACAGCCTTTTAATTCATAAAACATGTTACAGGTTTGTCATCTCCTACCTCCCTCTGTTCCTCCCCCTCTTCACTTCTTCCTGCACATTTGCAGCTTTAATCCTTTCTTAACTCTCCTCTTCTGCTTCTTCCTCTCTCTTCCTTTTCTGAGCTTTATCTCCCCTTACCCTGCACTCCTTCTCCTACTCAGCCTGCTGCTGTGTAATTCGAACATAACGTAACCGAGTTATTGCTCCATCGAAATCTTATGGAGACATACTTCTACTTCTACTTAAATTTAGATTTGAAAGCTACTTTTCTCTGATGGAAAATATAATTGACCTTATCCACTGTAACAGAGGCTCACTTGTAATCGAAACCTGATCCACTGCCACTCTGCCACTTTCCAACTGCATTTTCAGCTGATGTCTGATGCAAACTCCTCATACTCCTGAAATATTGTATAATACAACAATATCATCTATCATCATCGAGTTAACTACGATTGCAGGGGCTTTTTAATGTAGGCAGTAGGTTTTCAGTGTCGTTCGCAGAACTTTATGATTTGAAACTCAATGCACTTAGAAACAAAATTGTAAAGCAACGGATTGACATGAAAGACTAAGGCTTTCAAATCACAGCCCATTCATATTGTTGGACTTAAATGCACTGATACTTCTTAAATTACACCAAAATCTCTGGATTACTTAGCTTTTTAAGATGAATTATTGATTTTTCGGATACAATGGCTAAAGATGATTCACTGTAATACATGGAGAGAAAATGAAATTACTTTGATTCCTTTTTTTCCTCCTCTCTCAAATACTTTTCATTAAGGCGAACCATTGCAGTGCATTTCATTGCTATCTTCAGTAATAGCCTCCATAATTCCTTCATGTCTTCTCTTAACAAAGAACTATAGCAGAAATATGATTTAGGAAACTATCTTATTAAACATAACTAGCAGCTAAATCCTGAAGTCTATTACAGCCAAATGTCCACAGATCCTGAGATCACAGCTAAAAATGCATTTGAATATTACACTTGTTCCCACATCAATTTTATTTCACATCCACTGAAGTAGAAACCTTTTTCTTTGCAAACATTTTAAGCATTTTATCATTACATTACACTCTATTTGCATATTTATAATGTCTAAACATCCTGGTGAATCAGTAAAACTCCTAATCGGTTGGTTGTTGTTGTGTTTGTTTTATACCAGCTCCCTCTGAGGTTCCCATAATGCACCAAGTGAGCTCAACGAGCCGCAGCTTCTCTCTTTCATGGCCGCCACCCGAGCAGCCCAACGGGATCATCCTCGACTACGAGATCAGATACTACGACAAGGTAGGCTGGAATGATAAATGTGTGTGTGTGGCTGAACATTTTGGTGTTTTGTTCTCAGCCAGTAATCTGCTGGGAGTCGATAAAACAGGAAGATCAATGTGAAGTGCATTAATGTCATTTAATTAACTGTTGGTAAGTACTAGAAACTGCTTTATTTTGCAAACACCTTTGCTCACAGAGATCTGAATGCTTGTTTCCTCGTCGATGTCTTGCCATGAAGAAATTTAGATTTTCTTTTTTTTTTGTACCTCAAAATCTACAAGGAGAAAATTTTAGTGATCGTGAACTGCAGCTGTTATTACTGCACTACTTTCAACTGAGTGAGATTATTGTCTGGGATTATCTCCTCAGCATTTTTAGCAACAAAAATCACAGACTCAAGTTGATTCTTTGACATGTTTTTTTTTTTTCTGGAAAATTTCTGCTACCTTTTCCAATTTATGGGTGTATTGGCAAACTTTACGAGATATCAATATTATACATTTTACGACTTTTAAACGCAGGAACTTGTATTATTTCATGTCTAAATGAAATCTAAATTCAGCTTAACTTTTAAAGCATAAAGTACATATATTTATTGTTTGAACTGATTCTTCTTCATTGCTTGCATAAACCTCATATTTTCTGCTATTAGCATTTAAAGCTTTTTAGTTATTTTTTGATACTCCATTTTAAACTCTTACAGTAAAATCTGTTTACATTTCTAGTCTTTATAATGTTCACACTTTCAGTTCTTAAACTTTATTTTAATTTGATAAAGACATATTGTTATACTGAAAATATTAAAAGTGGTGAAATCTATTATAGATTACTGAGTGCAGAAAACTGTTTGACATCCTACAATATTCAGTATATGCATTTAAAAATATAACGAGGCTACAACACCATCAGTCTCTAAATACCAGGCTATGAAAAGTTTAATTAAAAAGAAAACCTCCAGAAGCCTCAATACAGTCTCTTTCTTCAAGCTTTGACAAGGTTGCTAATTGAATGAATTTATTGTCTACTTCAAATCAATCAAAGCAAGTGTTTTTGATTTGCTGTAAATGGATTTATAATAGCACAACGTCGTTTTGTACCTGGCAGAACTGTGCTGCTTAAAATATGGCAAACTTATTAGAGGAGGCAAATTTTAAACATTTTCTGTCGTGAATAATTAAATTAATGCTTTAAAAATCTCATGTGTATTTTAAATTTGTTCCATGTCACATAAAACACAGATGCCTCAATAGATGTTGTTAATATATTTATGCATTACGACATTTCTTAATTGTGTTGATTGCGCTTTTTAAACATTTATTTCTTTATTTTCACGTTCTCCTTCCTGTGACTTAACATGCCTGCTGCTCCAGCTGCTGATGAAAATAACCACTGCTGCGTTCGCTGGCTGACACACTTGGCATGATCATTAATTAAGGACAGCTGCTGGCGGAAAGCTGTCAACATGTTTGTGATTTGTTTAACTGTTGCATTTTCTTCCTCACTGGTGGTAGATGTCCAGTCAAGTAAATGCATCATCTTTGACAGAATCATCTTGTAATTAGTGAACATGGATTTTTAAAGTAAAAGGCAGATCGTTTGTTGTAGCCTGTGGCCACACTGACAGGGTCTCACAAAGAGTGAAAGGCTCCTTTCAACAATTAAACACAAACGCACACTTTTCTTAACTATTGGCTCTTGTAAACCAGCAGACATGGGAAATGTTTGGAGGTTATGGTGACATCCTTTCAGATACTGTAAAGCTGTAATAAGATACAATTAAACACTTTAATCCTTTGCTATATGGCCTTATAACAAGCTCATATTTTAATTATTTAATGCCAACAAAATATGAAGCATAATGATTAATATTTTGTGATTCACAACCTCAATTCAATGCTTCAATTCTGACCCTCCACCAAACAGCAGAACTAAGAAAAAACTAGAAACTTAAAGCTTTTCTACAGCATTCAGTACAAAAAAAATGACTTTTGTCTAGTCAAAGCAAAGGTTTGGCGGCTCTTTTTAGGAACAGTAGTTTAGCATTTGGATTTTATTTTTTAATTTGGCAAAAACAATCACTGATGTTTGGACAAATCTATCCAATCACCAGACATTACAAGTGATAGATATTAACCAAAGCAAAATATTATTACTCACTTCCAAACACAAAAAACCCTAAATGTCAAAAACCGACTTTATTACGAGTATGAGCCTAGCATTTAAAACGCAGGATACATTTTGTTAAAGGAAACGGTCAATGCAGGGAAATAGATGCTACATTTCCTTAAATGAGGAGTAAAATGTAGTAACTGCTGAGAAAGCAGGTGCAAAATGGCCTATAAAAATATAAATTAGTGCTTGATCAGAACAAAACTTCTGGTGATAGACTGCAACATTTTGTATTCAATTGATAGGATTATTTCCAACATGTTTTTTATAATTCATTAAAATACTTAAACATACAGATAAACAGAGGTTTGATTTGATTTATAGTAAATTGATTGGGGGAACTGAGGATCTGTTTAGAAAATTCAAGATAGATTTTAAGGTTCAATGAGTAAAAACTGTCATGTGGAGGTATTGTCATGAACTGTGACATGTGGAACAGGTTAAGTTGAAAATAACTGATGCGTAGCTCATTTGGTTCAGATGTTTCAGACTTACAACGCAAATGGAAACATTAATATTTGTTCAGACAAATTGCTTTTAAAATCAATATGTATTAAATTTAGTCTTTTGTAGCTGAAATAAGAGATGTTGTAGTAAACACAACCTCAGTCGTCAATATAATTTTTAGCATCATTTTTCTTTACTTTTTTCTGGTTTCATATTTCAAATTGTGCACTGTGACCCGGTTTGTGGACAGTCCTGACTAATGCTGGCCGTCTGTTTGCTGAAGGAGATTGCCTCCCAGATTCCTCTCGCTGTGTTCATGTGTTCATTTCTGTCTGTGGACTCTGACACCTCTGGGATCACACAGATTCTCTCATCAGGGAAGGATTGAATATTTTCTTTCCAGAGCGACTCAAACACACAAAGGGAAACTTTCCTCAACCTAAATGTGTGGATGCTGAAACCTTTCAGTTTTCTTTAAAGCCTTAATGCCATCATCATCAGACTAAATAAAAGATGTTTTTTGAAAAGTATTTTTAGGCACTTTCTTCAAAACTCAGTGGAAGTTTAGCTTTAGCTTTTGTGCAATAAGTTAAAAATGTCCAGATACTTTGTCGCTCCTCCCTGGGGTTTAGTCAGTTAGTCCAGTGTAGTTTTTCCTATCAGGTTTGCTTCAGGGGGATCCTGAGGTGTTTGTAAGCCATGTTTGATATGCAGTTCCTCCAACAGGCTCTAAATCTACCCTAGAGGGTTTTTTTCTTTAACATGCAAACATTTTGCAGAAAATCTCCATAAAGGCCCAGAAGGTGTCCTTATCGATGCTCTCTGTAGGTATCTGAGTTTTTCTCTGTGTTTAAAGGTAATGCACCAGCCTCTTAATGGAAGTTGTGTTTTTATTTGTTTGTACATGTGTGGTTAACAATGTAGCTATCAAGCTGTCAATATCTGAATGCAGATGATAAATGGAGCCGCAGTTTAACCCCCGGCTTGCCTGACAGATGGAGAAATTCCCGATAATTTTGAGTCAGGCAGGAAAAAGAATGCCAGACCCGGGGCGGTGTTAAGAGCTACTAATTCAGGGGTAAAACTTGTGGAACCAGATTGCTTTCCTGTGAAAGGCTGCTGCTGCGTTTCTGTCAGGAGTAAAATTTCCTAAATGAAAGAAAATGGGATCTCTTACTAAGTCCTTGTAATTTGCTGAATGTTAAGCTGTGAGCATGAAAGGTAAGTTACTGGAGTATCTGTCACCTAAAGCAAAGACTGTTCGCTTCTTTTCTGAAGCTGAGCCCAGACCTGGAAAAACACTTCACTGCAGATAGATGAAAAACAAAAAGCAAATCACCTACAAGGAATTGTGTAAGATACACTGAAAGGAACACGAGCCTCCTCACAACCCACTCATTTTTACTCCTAATCCACCTGTCTTTGCTCTACAACAGATATAAGCTTTTTTTTTTTTTTTTTTTTCCTTGGTTGCAGTTGCTGGTGTACAAGATTTCCCCCCCCTCTCATTATGTACTGCAAATGTTGCCAATTGTGGCTCTTTTAGGCTCAATTTCAGCAGTTGTCTTTAATTAAAACATTCAGGCTCACTCTTAGCGTCTGAGTTTATTGCAGTTTTCACAGTAAACATCCCCCAACAAGCACTGAGGAGGGGGACCCTCCCCAACTTGTTGCTGCCACAAAATGAGGATGTGACAATAATAGTGATGCAGTAATGGATTGCAGGTGTTTAACTTGAGCAGAGAGGTTATGTAAGTGGTCTGGTTGTGCTTTTATGGTGTAAAAAGAACCAATATTCTGCTGGTCATCTGAAATATTACTAGAGACTGAAACTGGCCAAAATCTTTAGATCTTTTCAACCTCAAAAGTCTTTGGGCAGAAACACAATATGCACAGGAAAGTGGAATGCTATAGAAATAACACAAGAATTGCCATTTAAATCAACCAAATGTTACTTTAATGCACGTTGAAACCCCGAAGAAAACATACTGCTCTGGCATGGACTTACAAAGAATCATTCATAGTTACAATAATAATGAAATTACACACAGTTACATGCAGCTTTCCACTTTGGTAATAACACTGGCTTCCTTCTTTTCAAAGTATTGCCTGGAAAACAGGATCCAATCAGAATTTGCCCGTGTAATAAACCCAGTTAGGGAATATTCGAATCAATTTACAGTTTTCACAAAAATCACCTCCAATATTTGTTTTTTTTTCACCCATATTATAGATGATTCCACCCGATCCCCATTTTCTGTGCTTTAGTAAAATGTATGGCCTGCAAATGATGGCCTAACGTTTTTTTTTATTTAGCATTTTTCTGGCTACTTAGTACATTTGTACAAACTTCATGTAAAAATGTAGTAAAATACCTTGTACAATCCAATAATTTAGAATCCTAACATGAAACTTCGGACATTTTTAAACAGTTTTTTTGTTTTTTATCCATTAGAACTACATACTTCTCATATTCTTTGTCAGTTTTTGTCTGATCCGTTTCTGCCGAAGGTTTTTTTTAGAAGATTACTCCGATCTGATGCAAACATGTGCCACTTTTTCAGCGGGACTCTTGAGACAGAAAGAAGGAACAAATGGATCTGAAATGATTTGTAGACTTTTCAGCTAATACTGGATGCTGCAGAATGTTGGTGGATGAGATCTGTTTACTGAATTCTCCAGAAAGAGGACCGTATGTTTGTTTTTGAGGAGGAGAATAAAACTGAACAAGAGTTTCAGACAATTGAGCATGTTTAGTCTGGAATTCAAAAGTGTGCACTTAAATGCAAAACCAAAAGTCGTGTTGCACTGGTTAGGACTGTGATGCTTTGCAGTAATATTGGAAAACAAATTATCTTTGAAAGCTTATCCTTGAGTCCTCTATGCCAGCAAATAAGAAAAGGCTCTATTTAACTTCACAACTATCTGTTTTTCTTTTTTTGTCACTTTAGAGGGAATAAACAAAAAAAGTAAAACAAAAACTCTGTCCAGAAACTAAACGATGCATTTTTAACTTCCTCATTGCAGAGTTTTCTCAGCATACAGAGATGTTAATAATTACCTCTTGAACCTTTTCCCATTTTCCCATAAATATGTATTAAGCCTCTTTTGCTCTTTTGCCCTGAAATAAAATCCAGGGAATTAGTAAGCAGATACCATCTGTGTGTAATATAATCTCAGCATAAAGGCCTCGCAGGGCTATTGGAGAACATTATTGAAAAGAAAAGTGAAGGAAGAGTAGGTCATAAAATTATATCCTAAAGCTTTGAACATATTATGGATTAGTGTTAGATTTTAGTTTGGAACAACTGCAGACCTGACCCCGCCCTCAACCTGAGCTAACAGGCCCAGCTAAACGACCAATTATGATAGAAGCACTGAAGAGTCCCGTGGTAACTCTGGAAGAGCTGCAGAAATCTCTAGCTATGGCCAGAGGACCTGCGCAAAGTCAAACTATTAATGGTGCACTTCATAAATCTGGTCTTCATTTAGAGGTTTTCCTCTAGGGAACACAGAAAAGAAAAAAAAAGTTGATTTACTTTTTGACCTACACCTGAATCACAACCATGAAACACGGTAGTAGCAGCATCATGGTGAGGGCCACTGGAGTTGATGCAAGTCATATGGATGAAGTTGCAGTAAAAGCAGATCCTGGATGCGCTGTGTGAAATGGCATGGACCGGAACCAAACGGGATCTGAAATACCAAAACGATGTCCAAGGCTATTTGGAAACCAAAAAAAAAAGAACAATTTCATTCTGTAGATGAGGATAGCTGTTAGAAACATCCCCAAAGACCTGCATGCACTGCAAATTATTCAGATTTCATTTACAGAAAATTCAAAACATCGTTTTACAATTGAATATTTATTTGTGTTCACGTCATATGAGATCGAGATGAAGTAAAACATGACAAATGATGAGGGTTTTTTTGCTGGGGTTAAAACTCAGACATTGAAATGTACCTTCACAGCAAAGTTTGCAAATTCATAATTACTCGATTTCTTGTTGAAATAACACGGAAAGAGTTAAATTAAAACCAATTCTGATCAGGACCGAACAGACTCGTGTTCCTGCAGTTCGCTCCAGGAAAAGATGGAAAACGGCAGACATGATGTCGCATAACATGATGTGCTTTTAGCACTGAGGACAATTACAATGAGTGAGTGAGATATTTATTACGGCTGCAGTCAAAACTCGTACTGCGCCCTGAGTCGGCCTTATTTGCTGCTAGGTTTCCGTTAATAAAGTCTCATATTGAAGTCAATTAGGATTCTGCATTTCCCACTGTGAAGCAGTCAACCACGTAAAGACTAATTTTAGCTCATAGCTTTAAGTGAAGATGTCCTGTGGGAGCAGTTTGATAAGCCTGGTGAGAGAGGACACACAGCTGTGCTGCACCCTTTTTTCTGTCATTTTTTTCACCTTCCTCATCTCCTGCAGCTCTTCACTCCATCCTCCCTCACTCCCACTCTATAGATAATGAGTTTTAATGTAGTAAATTTGATATGGTGGAGAAAGTCAAAATTTTCCCCCAATACTTATCTCTGTCTGCCAGGCCTTCCCAGACGGCCTGCCCCCTAACCTCTTTACTCCAGTCAGCATGGAGTCGAGCTTTCCTCGCCACACACAACTCCAGAATCTGAACTCCAGCACTGATGCAACGTCTTTTCTGTGCAAAACTTACCTACTTTTTAAACTTTAAAATCATCCAAAACCCACCGCTTAATTATCAGCAACATCGTCGACTTAAATGTGCAATAACATTTTGCAAACACAACATTATATGGTCGTAATTTAGGTCAAGACAAGGAAGGAGGAAAAAGTTTGATCCCATCATGATTGGTATTTTGATACAAGAGAATGGGTTAATGACTGACATGTGGAAAATGGGTTTTCGCCATGAATATTTATGATAGAAAACTCAATCATCTTTAACCCCATGTCTTCTCCTGATAACCCCCCTTTTTCTCCCCAATCTACCAGCGATTTCCACCCACTCCTGTCCCTCCTGGGCGGTGTTCCTCATCACCACCATCATCTCTTTTCCTCTCCACTTTGCTCTGCCGTCGACCTCCCCACCCCGCCGTCCTTCATTCTCGTGCCTATACCTTCGCGCCGCCACCACAGCAGACCTTTCGTTCTGCCGCCCGCTCTTAGATTTAGCCTCTGTAAAACCTTGTTATCTGAAAGAAAATGACAGAAAATAGGAAGTCTAAAATGAGAAGAAGGGGGCATAGATGGAGGTAAAAGGTGATAGCCTTGGATTTATGAGATGGGAAAGATAATATGGAGACGAATGCAAAGGGAGAAGTCCACATGCTCGTCTTTCTCTGTGGGTAAAAGCTAATTAACTGCAATAAGCCCTTATTATATTTGCATAGAATGGAAAGATGAATGACTCAAAAGAGCAAGGAGGAAGAAAAATGGTCATCAGGAAAGGGTTTAGGTGTGTTGGAGAAATAATTGACATAAAAATGCTAATCATCCATAAGCTGAAAGATGGTGAAAATGAAATATGAACAGGGTTCTTTATGATGTGACATCCATATAGATGTTGATGTCGCATCATGGCGGATTTTGTAAATGAGAAGCATTGAGAAGTCCTGAAAAAACGGAGGAAAGCAGCTCTAAATCAAAACGTCAACATATATTTCAGAATGTTTGCGCCCTGATGTTGCTGTCTACGGGTGGAAGATGCAACAGTGATGCTGCAATTTTCTCTTTTCAGTTTTCTTTCAGGCAGATGAGCAGCTGAAATAACATTCATGATGGAGGAGTTTGCCAGGTGGCATTCTTAAAAAGAATCAGGACTTCACTGAAGATGAACATTTTGACCTTTTAACAACAATGTGGACAACATTATGCATAGGCAACATGTGCAAAAGTGCAGCAAGTTTGTGCTTCTGCCGCTTCTATAAAACAACTTAAAATTTCATTATCTGGCCTTTATTAGTATGTTTTTGACTAAAGTTGCAGCTTTCTGACTTGATGGTGATATTAGGGTTAAAAGTGTCTAAATGTTTGACTTTAGAGTCAGAAACTGGATACTTATTTTGCATTCTGAAGAAAGAAACATTTATAAATGTGAATGAGAGCAGCTGTTTTGGGAATATACAAGAGAAAAAATCTCAAGGTACACTAGGCAATGATACCAGTAAAACAATTTGTGAATGGCGGCTTTACATACATTTAAAATTTATTCCTGACAAAATATGATGCGTATAAAAGTTAAAGTTGAAGATGTAAACGTGGTGAACCCAAAACTTGATTTAATAAATTCCAACCTGGTTGGATTTAGAACCATTTTATTTTGATGAGGTGGTAGAACCCTGGGGGTATCAGATCATCCATCCTTTCATTTTCTAGTCCCGCTTATCTGTGCAAGGTGAGGGGCAACTGGTTCCCACCTGCAGTGGTCTTTGGGCGAGATGTGGGAAACGCTGTGGACCGTCACTGGGTGCATCCAAGCATGTTAATGGAAAGTCGAATGAAAGAAAAGGTTTGTCAGGAAAATGTGTGCATTCCTCGTGTTGAGCCACAGCTGAAACATCAGCAGTGATTGTTACTTAGTGATCCAGAGTCCCTTTTCTGACAAAAATATTTTCTTTTGTCAGAAAAAATTGGACAAAAATTCCAGAAAATGTCGGTTTGGCGCTCCACCAACAACCTTCTGTCGACTTCAGGAAACGCAACACGATCATTATCCTCTACATAAATAATGTCTGTGTTGAGACGGTGCATTCATTTAAGTTCCTTGATGTTCACATCTCTGACTGTCACGCCCTGGAGATTCTTAAAAAGGTACAACAGCAGCTCCATTTCCTGAGAATCATCTGGAAAAATGATCTGAATCAAAGCTGCTGAAGCCAACGGTGGAGTTTACTCTGGTGTATTTAATTTCTGTTTGGAGAGAGTAATTAAGACGTGGATGTCTTTTCCCGACTCTGTTGAACAATTGCTGGCAGTTTTTAGGTCTCACAAGAGCTGAAAACATCACTAAGGATGTTACACATACCGGTGACCAAATGTTTGATCTAGATCTATTTAATCAAGACTCACTAAGAGCTTTTTCTATTTACAATATCTATTTTAAGTAGCCATCAAAACAAACCTTTTCCTTCTATTTTATTCTGTGATTGTATTTTGTTTTAAATGTATTTTATCTCATAATATCTTTTCAATCTTACTGCACTTATTGCATTTTTAAATTTATTTGTGCTGCTTCAATCAATCAATTAATCGCTTATTTGTTTAGCACATTTCAGG
This sequence comes from Poecilia formosa, assembly GCF_000485575.1. NCBI lineage: Eukaryota > Metazoa > Chordata > Actinopteri > Cyprinodontiformes > Poeciliidae > Poecilia > Poecilia formosa. Next base: position 223,670 of record NW_006799977.1, read on the forward strand.
AACAAGGCAGTTTAAAGTGCGTTACATCACAAAAACACAAAGATAAAAAGCCATTAAATTCACACACACATCAATACATCACTCTAAATTTAACTTTTTGCTAATATTGGAATTTATTGTGATGCACCTGCAGTGATTGTCAAGGTAAAGTTTAGTATATCAGCATCTTGCTCTGCCTCTTCTGCAGTTCCAGTCGTCGTTGCTGAACAGTTCAGTGGTCCAGAGCGATACACCCAACGTGGTCCTGGAGGGCCTGAGGCCCGGCACCGGCTACGTGGTCCAGGTGAGGGCCCGCACCGTGGCAGGGTACGGAGCCTACAGCAAAGAGATGCTCTTCCAGACCCTCACAGACGGTAAGAGCGTGGGTGGCTGGCTGGACTGTGTGGAGATGTGAGTGGAGGTTTTCTGCTGGAGAGGAAACGGGTTGAGAGAGTGGAAAAGGTTGTAAAGTGCAAACCTGGCTGTGAGGCAATTCATTCTGCCTGCATATTGAGTGCAGTCATGTAAAATGAGTGTTATTTTTTTGGAATTATGGAAGATTTTAGCTGTATAGCATGTATTCACTTTAGGATAGGCGTGTGTGTGTGTGTGTGTGTGTGTGTGTGTGTGTGTGAAAGACAAAAATATATAAAAAACAGATATGCCTATCTCAGCATTGCTAAATTATGTATGTGTGTGTGTGTGCTTCTGCAGATGAGTACAAGTCAGAGCTTGGACAGCAGCTCTACCTGACTGCAAGTTCTTTAGTAGGCGGAGTGTGTATCGTCTCTTTGGTAGCTCTGGCTATCGTATGTACCAGGTAACACACAGCAGACACACAAATAAACACATTTACGCTGCAAAAAACTAAAATCTTACCAAGTATTTATTTTGGCAAGTTTCTAGTGGAAATATCTTAGAAAACTTGAAATAAGACAAAAGACATTTTAGGAGGTAAATCATTTTGTACTGCTTTGTTGCTTAAATGTGCTAAACAAATAAAATATTTGAAGATATTTTAAAATATTCTTTTACGTCAATATTTCCTTAATATTGTTCCATTGGCAGATTATTTCACTTATGGGGAAAATGTGTGCCTAAGGAACTAATACTTTTTCATCAGTATAAAGGAATTATTGACTTAATAAAACATTTCTCGCTGAAAAGTTGCTTGTAAGATTGTTTTCAAGTTTTCTTAGATATTTACACTAGAAACTTGACAAAAATACATTTATATTAAGTCTTCATTCAACTGCTCCAGCAGCTCTATTGATCTTCCTTTGAATATCAGGATATGGATTTCAGATCAGGTGTTTTTATTACAAGATGGTTTCAAAGTGCAGAGAAGTCTTGAACTGTATGGTAAATAGTTAAAGGTTTTATATAAAACAACTCAGTTTAGTATTCCATATAGATTAAAAGAAAAAAAATTCAAACAAGCAAAACAAGAGCAGCACGTCTGGAGATAAAATGGGAAAAAGGTTTGACAGGTGGAAGTTGTCATTTCAGTTTTTAACCAAACTGACTTTTTATTTCTTGACGCTTTGTTCTTTTGACAATAATATAAAAAGACACTTTTTTCCAAAGATGTGTGTTTTTGGTTGTAATACAATAAAACTTTTTTTTATTTTTTTTATTGTATTGTCTACTCTGGGCAGGGTAAAACTGAATTAGGCCATTTAATGCTAAACACAAATTCTTGGAAATATTATGTTAGATTGATTATATCTCAAAGCACCTTCCACTTTTTCATTTTACTTTCATAATATATGCAAGATAAAGATTTCTCCATTAATGTGCCACTCCTCTAGAAGTTTAGGCCTTTGAGATCTGAGCCAATATTTTCTTTCTTTCCATAACCAGGTGTGCGCCTGCGTTTAATCTCTCCCAGCAGACCTGTTCTCAGGGGAGGCATTATTTTCTAGGTTGTCCCATTTCTAGTTAACTTTCAGGCTTCTCTGACCAAACTTATCTGGTTTTGCTCTCCCCATATCTGTCCTCTTCAAATTTCACCAGCTGTTGCTAGTTATTGGATGCTTAGCCACAGATTATATCTGCTGATCTTGTCTGGCCAGTGGGCATTAGGGATTCATCTCACATAAATGTTCCTGAAGGTTTGCTCTCGCTGATTGTTGACTGTGTTGTTGGACTCAGTAGCCTAAAAGCTAAATCAATTTCACAACAAAGACCAAGATTTATGTTCATTTGCGCTGCTCTATTTACGTGTGTGCCAAATGTTATGACCCTATAAAATGGTTTTCCTGGCCAACATCTGAATTTCTAGCTCCCTGTTTGCAGTAATGTAATGTCTTAAATTATAGATATGTTCTCAGGGTTACTGAAAATCTGGAGCTCATATATTCAATTCACTCACAAAGTGATATCATTTAAGCTTTTGTTTCTTTTTAATTTTGATGAGTAAAAACATAACATTTGGTTTCTTAGAAAACATTGGAAGAAAATTATTTTCATTGCATGAATATTTAATTCTTGATGTCTTGTCTAGAAAATCATAAGGTAACTCTGGTCAGGGTATGAAAGACCGTTACACAACACGCTGGTTGTTTGTGCACTGATGTGTCAAGATGGAAGACACTGACACACCAACTGTGTTTCCGTTAAACATAAAAGTTTGTAATAAATTTGCTCAGTGGAAACAAGGCAACTTCCAAAATATTCACGTTTGTTAGGTAAAAAGTTTTTACGCCGGGATGACGGGGTTTTTGGGCTGCACCAAAGTAGATTTAATGGAAATGCATGATGTTATGCAGAAAATGCTGAAATATTGATATGATTACATCCGCCGCTGACATGATTTTTAATGACTTATCATATGAACAAACTTATTCAAATGTGATTTCAATTTTATTTTTTTATTTTATGGAAACACTGCAATTGCATAATTGTGTTTTTTCAACATTAGCGGGATATCAACAGAAAGGAAACGGCTACAAGTGTATTAATGCATGCATATAATGAAAGAACATGAAGTATTCTCTGATTGGTCTCACATGCTATAGTCATTTCCTAATAAATTGAATTCTGGGTTTTCATTATCCATAAGCAGTCATTGTCAAAATTAACAAAAATAACAACTTGAACTACAATTTATCCCTTTTAGATTTCAACTATTTATTGAGGTTCTCCTTTATTGTGGGTCTTGTTAAGATCTAGTGGCATATGGAGATTCTGCGGGACGTTTCTGCACTTGTTCCGTTTGCAGAGGAAAGCAGGAAAATGAGTGCTGATGACACAGAGCAGTAACAATCCTTCAATCCTAACTGGTTCTAGACAGACTGTTTCGGCAGCAGATTTTTTAACAGGATAACTATTTTACTTCAACCCAGTTTGAGAGAAAATTGCCAATTTGCATTTTACTCCTGCAACATTTAGAGCTGCTCTGTAAAATGTATGTGCTCTTGCGACTTCTCCCCCTGAAGCTTTGTCTGTCTTTTTTTCCCTCTGTCTGTAGGAGGAGGCATTTGAAGGAGAGTGTGTACGGCGACAAGCTGCAGCAGTACAACACAGGAGGAGGTAGACACACAATCTATATTTTATTAGTGTAAAAATAATTAAAAACTCCTGGATTCTTTTCATAAAAAAGTTTATTTGTGAACTTTCTTTACAGAAGTGACTCTGAGGCCAGACATGTTTAGCGGTCCCACCCCCACTGTGACTTTTCCCACCCTGTCTGAGGGTCGCAGTTCACCAGGGGTCAAGATCTACATTGACCCCTTTACCTATGAAGACCCCAACGAGGCGGTGCGGGAATTTGCCAAAGAAATCGACCCCTCTTGTGTCAAAATAGAGGAAGTCATCGGATCAGGTAGAGATTTTCATAGGTTTAGTCCTTTTGAACTGTTGCTTAATTCATTTTTTCTCTAAGCTTTTGTTTTTTTTTAAAAGAAAATTAAAATTAAACTCTCATCCCACCTTAAGTTTTTTTATGTTTAGATTAAGATGTAAAGAAAATGTTTACTTTGGTTTAATTGTGATTCCAACTCTCAAACCAGATAAAACAACGGTACCACATTTCAGTGTCGATGAGAAATATCTGGAATCATGCAATGCCAATTTGTCATTTTGCTTTATTATTTTTTCCTTTGAAGTCAGCATGTTTTATTCATGCTGAAAGCTTTCACAGGAATAAATTAAAACTGTCTTCTTGCATTTTCTTGTGAGCTCTGTAGAAATGCTGTGTGATGTTTGGCAAAGGAAGAACGATGGTCACGAAAGTTCAGCAGAAGTTATTGTTTTGATGCTGTAATCTCTGGATTTAATGGAGGAAATTGCAAAATGTGTCAAACAACATCTTGGTGAGAGACCTTCATCAGCCAGACATATTCTGATGATTAGAAATAATCAATCGGCTTTGTAGACATTCATCACACAGGGCGTTGGTTTGAATGTTTACCTGTTTCTGTAGAAACTGACTGCGCTGGTTTTGTTGTGCATTATTTTTGATGTCTTAATTGGATCAGTCACTTAACATCATACTGGAATTTGATTTTTAATTTTGTATAAACACCCATTAAATGTAATATTTTTAAAAGAAGCTCTTAGAGCATTTTTTTATTATATAACTTTTAACATATTTGAGCAACACAATAATTTTGAACGATTTGACTCAAACAAAAAGAATCAGATTGCTGAAAGAAATTAATGAATCTTTTTGTTTCACCATAATATTTTGCTATAAGCTTAAAAACAATTATATTTCCATAAATATTTCTTCAATTAAGTGTGATTTGAAGGAATGATTAGCGCCAGTTTCATGGATAACTTTATTTTTAAAGGAGGGTATTATGAATTTTTATATGATTTATTACACAATAAAATACCATCAGATGTCATGAAAATGCTGTATATATTAAAAACCACCTAATAGAAATTTGACTTCCTATCTGATGCCTTGAAACTGGCCTCTGTCTCTTTAAGAACCTCTCACTATTTCTGCCCACATAAATGCTTCTACCTGCCGTCCATTGCTGCCGTTTACAGCCGTTCCTTGAGTTCAGCAGATGCATAGTTCCACCAGGTGTTTGCTCATTTCTGCTGCCGCTAGTCTAGTGGAGCTGTGTGGTAAGGCAGAACTTTGGGTAAAGAGGTAGACCATAATATGTCTGAGCGTTAAGGCACCCATGAATGGCTGCCATGGGAGTCAAAGCACCGCGCTTAGTATGTTTTTGATGAGGGAATTACATTCTTACATTTTGCATTATTGCATTATAACTCTCCATGAAAAGTACATTCCAGCCATACACCCTTGTCTCTTAGTGGGTCGGGAGGTGCTGGTGCCTCTCCAGCTAATGTCACCCTGGGCAGGTCGCCAGTCTGTCGCAGGAAAAGTACATTCAATTTCTTTAATTATTTCAGTTGTGTATAAGCTGCAGATATTGCTCCAGCCCTCGTCGAAGTCTAAATGTTTCACTTCTAACAAGATTGATTTAGTTTTCATCTTTTTTCTAGATTTTAAAGATGAGTCCAACCTCTGTAGTGCTTTACCAGTCCTTCTCATTGAGAGTTCATGGGCATGTGGTATTTCGTATAATTGAATCTTATTTAGTGATTTAAATAGTTCAAAGATCAGCATTATAAAGAACCATGTGACGGGGATTGTGAACGTGTGAGGGTCGCCATGTGAATGCTGATACCTCTCTGCTATAATCTGTAACTCGTTTAGATGCCATTACCTTTCATTTTATGGGATAATATTTTTCTTTTACTGCAACTCGGACCAGGTTGAGAAATGTTTTTCCTTCAGATGGTCTGCTCCTGATAACTCATAACTTATTTAACACAGGACCAAAAACCAATCACACCCAAAGAGCCCACTGAGCCCTGGGTGTTAAAGGTCATGAACCAGGTCCAGACCCTCAACACTGCAAGTATGTGCTTTGGCCTTTGGTCTGTTGAACCACTTTGAGGGGCTTTTAGTAATCCCTCCGTTTGGTGCTTTATTACTCTCAGGGAAGGGTTTCTCATTCCAGCCAGAAGTGATGGAGAAGGGATGAAAATGACAGGGAGGGAGGGGGAAGCACAGGAACGGGTGAAATGAGATGTGGTCAGACTTTGAGTCCGTCAGCAGCTCCATAACTCACTTTTCACATTGTTTCACTCTTGTTTTCCTCCTCTGTACTCCTTTGATACTTTATCCGATCTTCAACGCTTTCTGTGATTTAGACCCTCTGGAGTTTTAGTTTGTTTTTGTTCAGACAAATCCTGAACAATGAACCATGGAAGGAAAAGCAGAATAACAGATTGGGAAGTGAAGATAAAAGAAGAAGAGAGAGCCCTACGGAGATAATAAAAATATCCCACCTGACTCCCTTATTCCCTTCCTTTGAGATAACGCTCTCCTTCCATTACTATCACTCAGCCTGTAGGAAATGTCCTTCACAAAAACCACTTTGCTTGACTGGAGAAATGTCGTGAAACGCATTATGTTTATAATATGACAGACTGAGACATCTCATCTAACAGTCCTTTACTAACAGAGTGTTGATTGAACCTAGATTTATGGAGCATCCTCTCTCATTCCCATCCCATCTTCTTTCCATTCTTCCTTCTGTGCTTGTTCTGGTTTACAGCACTGACACAAGATAGTTTTTAATGAGCGATGATATGTGGAGCACAGATCAGTGTGAGACTCAACGGCACGGCCCTGTCATCCAATTCCCATCTCTCATCTATTATTCACGCAACAATTTTTTATCTGTGCAGCAACGACTTTTATTTTGAAGTTAATTCAATTCTCATGTACCCCATCATCATGTCTGTGCGTTTATTTTGACAAAAGATGTCTGTGCCTTTGCACAATGAAAATAGTCTGGTTGCTGAGGTTGGAGCTAGTTTTTAGTTACATGTAGCAGACCAGGTAAGTTTATCAGGTGATGGATTATAAAAGTTAGAATTAGTTCAGCTTCTTGTGAGGGATTGCTTCTTGACACTAATTTGATCAGTTTTTGGGGATCAACTTAAAGAATGGGGTTCAATTTTCATTGTTTGTTTGATGCTTTTGGAAAATTCAGATTATTATTATTTTTCTCCCAGGTTGTATTTGGAACAGAGCTTGTGCTAAACTTTTTTTGCGACGTTATTTTGACTATTGGGGTTAAAAGCATCCCGCTATAATGTATTTTTACCCATCGATATTTAAAATAACAATGACATTCAGTGGTATTTAATTTTTTAAAATTAATTTTAACCAATATTCAACCCAAACAAGCTAAACAGGGAATCAATATTGTGCGATTTCACACCAAGCAGATGAATTTATGTAATTTTTTCTCAACAGTCACAAAAACCACTGACTTTCCTCCCTGTAACTACATATAAACAATGAAAATAAACAATTGTACTTAAAGTTTGAACGATTATATAGCCAGAATGCACAATCTTGGGTTCAGGGACAGACTTGTATCTAAGATTTGCTTACACTGCGATGAATAAGTATTCCCTCTTTAAAGCTTTCTTTTACTTTGCTTTTATTCAAACAATTCAAAGTTTCAATTAAGTTTATTTGTTTCAGCAACAAGAGAATACATCATAAAACAAAACAAAAAAGTCACAGATTGTGAAGCCAGTAACAAATTTTGCATTTTGTCATCAAATTCATCAATACACATCAACATATTGGTCAGTGTTCTAGTTATGGGAGTAACTAAGTAGGTGGGATTTTAGTCCACATTTAAAGGAACTCAGTGTTTCGGCTGTTTTGCAGTTTTCTGGAAGATTGTTCCAGATTTGAGGTGCATAGAAGCTGAACGCTGCTTCTCCATGTTTGTTTCTGGGGATCCAAAGACTCGAACTCAAACCTGAGCATTTCAGAACAAACTAAGTTTTCAAATCATGCTATCATGTATAAAGAAACAAACAGAAACTGTTAGGGAAGTAACACAATTACAGTTTGGAATGCACTTCAGTTTAAAGTTTATATACAAATCCTAATTTGACCCCCAGGAGAAGGGCATTGCCTTTAATTTGAGTCTTTGGAGATTTTCATTGTTATCATGTTTTGTTCATTCGTGGGAGTCTTATTTAACTAGCTGCAATTTGTCCTGGTAAGAGTCTCTAACTCCTACACATTGAACCTTTAACTATTATCTTTTTGAAACTTACAAATAAAAAGCTCAGTAATAACAGAGATCCCCACTCAGTCAACGAATATAGCAAGATGTTCACAAAAGATTGAAACCTATGGACCCCGTGATTCAGCGCGCTCTCTTGATCCATTAAGCTTTGTTTAATCAAGAGATTACGAGATGTGTCATGCAAAGCTATGTGTCTAAGCAGTAATAATAGCACAATCCTTTTTATCTTGTTCACACGTCGAAAACACAACCTTTCCTCACCCCAGAGAGCAGCAATAAATGGGATTCGTTTGTTTGTTGCACTTTTAAGCCACACACACAAAAAACATTGCCCTTCAGTCTCTGTTTGCTCTGCTGGAACTGCTTGGAGTCCATCAGAATGAAGGGAGTGTGAAGCATCAGAGCGTTACCACAATTAAAACACACCAACTCAGCTGCTGTAAAAACAGTAGGAATATAATTATTCTTCTCCATGCTCATTTATAGTTGATAATAAGTTACAAACTGAAAATTTTGCTAATGATGAATTCCTTCCAGCCTTCTGGAATCTCATGTAGAATTAGTTCTTTACCTTTTTGTGTTTTGCCGTCAAACCTTTTGCTCTACTGTCGTTTTTTGTCATTTTTAAGGTGAGTTTGGGGAGGTGTACAAAGGTCGCTTGAAACCTCTTGGGAAAAAAGAAATCCCCGTAGCGATCAAGACCCTTAAGGTGGGGTACTCTGAGCGTCAGAGGAGAGACTTTTTGGCCGAGGCGTCGATCATGGGCCAGTTCGACCAGCCGAACATCATCAGACTGGAGGGCGTGGTCACGAAGAGCAGACCGACGATGATCATCACAGAGTTCATGGAGAACGGCGCACTGGACTCATTCCTGAGGGTAAGAATCATTCTGCCAGCAGATCACTGTTTACAGGGGTCCTCTGGTTATCAACTCAGTACTTTTATTCTAGGTCAGATTTATGTAGGGCTGAAACGATTAAGCTGACTAATTGTGATTAATCAATTATAGAAATCGTCGTCAACTAATTTAATGATTCTTTAATTGTTAACTAAAACAAAAATGCCAATTGCTTAAAAATTCAACATGTTCAGAGCAGTAATTAGACCAAAACTATACAAACACAATATGTTGCATTTAAGATAAAAACAACCTTTGTCCATAAATAGACTCCAGCCAAAACTCCTCCAGTCACCTCACCTGACTCAAATTTGCTAAAAGAATGCTGTTATTGCATTTTAAGCAAAAATTTTTTCAGTTTTATAAGGAACTGAATTATTTGTTTAATTGCATTTTTAATGTATTTCTGATATCGTGTAAAAAAGGCTTAAGTGGTAAAATGAAACATTTTCTTTATCTGATTAATTGTGAGAATAATCAGTTGATTAATCGATAACTGAAATGATTTAGTTGCAGCCCTAGTTTTACGTAGGCACATTGAATAAATAAATGTGCATAAATGTGGAGTATTTATGTACATGCTGTACTGTTAGGACAAACTGCCAGTGGAGGGGAGGATTGCGAGCTTCAAAAATGACACGTAAGAGGAGACAGAAACGGCCTCCTGTCCTTCCTTTTTTAGCTTTTGCTCTTTTCCTTCCTGCACTCTTCCCTCATCCTGCCAGCCTGTCCATGTCTTTGATCCCGGCCTCCTTTTGAGGTGCTGCTAAAAACAGAAAGAGAAAACTCTTTGATGCCCAGTTCTCACAGCGCGACCCCATTTGACTCAGAAACCATCAGATGACTCACGCACACACACACAGACACACACACACAGTGATCGCAGTGATCGATCCTGGCGGTGTTGCTGTCCTGGCGTGACCGTCCTGAAGGGACTGGACCTGTGGCGCCTGTGCGGCTTGTTTGTGTGCACCTAGAAGAAGGTTTTTCCCTGCGGAGGATTAGGCCAGGGGAGCATCAAAGGCACAGTTTGCTGCACAAAATGAATTAAAAGACACACACAGCAGACTGCAACTATGTCAGTCGGGGGCTTCGCTAAGGTTTAAAAGACATGGAGGAAAGAAACTGAGATGTGAAAAAGGGGGGAAAAAAAATAAAAAATCCAAAGTCCTTTTTAAAGTCGGCAAGTGCAGCATATCCTACAGTACAAACTGAATACTGTAAACATGTTTCACAAATTGACCGAGATTTATCTGTATTAATCGGTTAATGGAAGGATTATAAACATGGCTATGAATGTCTGTGAAGATGTCAGGCTGTCCCACGGGGGCTGCGTGCGCCGTCAGCCCACTTCACCTAAAGGCAGATTGTTAGCAAATGTCCTCTTTAAAACGGAGGAATCATAAGCCAGTCTGAGGCATTTATCTGTGCACAGGAAAACAAACAAACAAACCAAAAAAAAATGTGTTTGTTTTGATTGAAAACCCATTAATTCTGGGATATTATCACAGATTAATCCACTCTCCTAGAAAGGTTTAGTGCCGGGCTGGAATATGTTTATCACTTAAAAATAGGCTCATTATCTTCTCACTACAGCCACAAACTCAAACATGTCTGCATTTTAGATCAACACAAAGATTCTCGGTTTTGTTCTGGACTTTGACTATGCCTTTCCTGCAGTGTTTATTTATCTATCATTCCATTATAACTGTGGCTTGCTGGTTTTCCTCCAGAATGACTGTAATTAGCTTTGTACATCTTCCCTCTGCAGTAAAACATCTCCTCACCATGATGTTGCTTCCATTATGTCTCAGTATGGAGACGGTGTGCTAAGTTATTTTTATACATTGGGATTGCATATAGGCCAAATTTTGCCCCAAAGCACCTTCTTCAAACACAAGTTGCCGTTTCCTCTGCATGGCTCCTGGCAAACTTTAAGTGGAACTTCTTATAGCTTTCTTCCAACAATTACTTATTTTTTGCTGCTCTTTCATAAAGGATAAATTTACTGTGTGCACAATTAATAGCTGATCTGTCGACAGATTCTCCCACCTGAGCTCTGGTTCTTCTCTGACTATGTTTTGATCGATTAGATAAATTACCAATAAATTAAAGATTGGACTTGTGGTTTTTCATTCAATTAAATGTTTAAACATTTTTCTTAATTCTAAAGAGAAACTAAATAATTTGGCAAAAGCTACTAGGATTAAGAGCTACAAATATATTTGCAAACCTTTTATTCCTGAAGCGGTCAGACTTCTCAGTGGAGCTGCAGTGGTTTGATGTTTTATGGAGGAATAATCCATGCAGGTTTGCTTTTAGAAGCGTTTAGCTTAACTTTCACTGCATATTATCAGACTTCTAATTTTACTGGACAGTTGCTGATGATGAAAACTTAAAGTTACTGCAATATTTTGTTTCCAATTACTCATTTTCTTTCAAACTGTGCTAGATTTATGTCAAGGATAACTTGCATCTTGTTAGCTAAGTAAAACGTTTTTGCTCAACAGCATCTTAATTCAAGATGGTTTGTGACTGAACAAGGATTTTGTGTAACAACATTTTACTGAAAGTTACTATAGATTATTAGTGCTATTGTAGATCAAAGTAGAAATTTGTGGTCAATTTATTTACTATGAAATCAAAAAGAAAATGTAAATCATGGCAATTTTTAATTTATCAGGAACTATCCATCTGCAAAGCAAATCTGTGTCAGTTTTGAATTGCACTTGGGACCACACAGAATCCCTCAAGGGGCCTCAAATGGCCCCTGGACCACATTTTGGACACACCTGGTTAAAGGGTGGAGATATTAATTCAAGATGAGTGTCAGTGTATTCCAAAAAAAATTAAATTAGTGATTATTTTTCATTTATTTTATCAAGATTTATACTCTTCTTTGCTTTGAAAATGTATGTTATGTGCACTTTATAATACTGTTGTGTCTTGTCAACTTCAACAGTTTAAATAAATGCTAAAGACCTGTTGAGAAATATTTTTGGAAAAAAAGAATCCAGTCATGTGCTTCTGTGTTTTAGCAAAACGACGGTCAGTTCCCGGTAATCCAGCTGGTCGGCATGCTGAGAGGCATCGCATCTGGAATGAGGTGCCGACACACACACACACACTCACACAAACACACACTAATCCATTTTATTACAAAGATAAACAGGAAACCTTCTCTGATCCTTCAGTGATTGATTTCCTTATGCAGAACGGCGCACACTTAAACTCCTCTACCTGCTGTAATGTAAGCTCAGGTATTTTACTAGCAGCGTTACAACTTGGCAGCTTGAGATCTCACATCCCAGCCTGCAGTAAAACACAGATAGCGTCTGAGTTTTACTGCAGGCTGTGAGCACGCAAACATACAGAAATATTAAATCTCATTCCGATTTTATCGGAGGCGGCTCACACACGAGCACGGAAACACACAAAGGCACAAACACACACTCTAAATTCCATTAGTGCACCAAAGCTTGCAACAGATAACACACATTGAGTCAATAAATCCTGTTGATGTTGCAGGTACCTGGCGGAGATGAGCTATGTTCACCGGGACTTAGCAGCGCGAAACATTCTGGTGAACAGCAACCTGGTGTGTAAGGTATCCGACTTCGGCTTATCGCGTTATTTGGAGGAGGACACCTCTGACCCCACCTACACCAGCTCTCTGGTAAGGAGGAAAAAGCTTCTCTGTAATAATTTCTTGTGTATAATTTCCTTCAACAGATTGTATTTCAAACACAGGAATCCAGCATGTTGTTATATTACATCCTTTAATCGTAGATTTCCGTCAGCAGTCTGAAAAGAGAAGCTTTTGTGTGACAAATACTTTGTTTTTATTAGAAAAGAAAAGATTGGAAAACGTATGTTTGTTCAAATTTTTTGAGTTTTGTGTGCTTTTTCTTTACTTCATTACTTCTAAAAAACAGGGAAAATGAATGTAATTAGCTCTTCTGATACAATCAATATGCAGTTTCTTTCTTTTTTTTTACACTTCCATGTCTTGCACTATTCTGATGCCCTTCCTATGACCTTTTTCTATACTTTGTTCTACCTAAGCTGAATTCCTAAGTATGACAAATTCCCTCAATGCAGCCTTTCTTTTTTCGCTGTCATCTTTTGTCTCTGCCTTTTGTCTTCGTTTTTTTTTCTCGCTCTTTTTTCCCTCAGGGGGGTAAAATCCCAGTGAGGTGGACGGCTCCAGAGGCGATCGCCTACAGGAAATTCACTTCTGCTTCAGATGTGTGGAGTTACGGGATCGTCACCTGGGAGGTGATGTCGTACGGAGAGAGACCTTACTGGGACATGAGCAACCAAGATGTAAGTCACCACCTGGTTACCTGTCTGTCTGACTGTCTGCTGCTCTGATGTCTGCGGCTGTTTGGTGTTTTCGGAGGCTGCGCTTGTTTGTTTTTCCTTGCCGTCTCTCCCAGCAGGGAGTCGGCACGTCTGAGGAAAACATGCGGAAAATGAGGACATCAATTCATGTGTCACATGTGTTTTTCTTCCCTGAGCATTAGTCCAAAGGTATCAGGATTGTGCTTTCAAGCAGATGTTTACTGCAGGCGATACTTTATTGTAGTGACAGCTTTATTCCAATTACCTTCACAGTATGATCAATTTGCTGCAGCATTTCTTTACCTTTTTTTTTTTTAATTTGCATCGCATTGATTCTATTAAGTTCTCTGAGATTACATTGGTCCTGCTGTGATTTAGGCTAGAAATAATCACCAGGTTTATAAAAGAGGACATTCCCATTTCTCTGCTGTTTTTCTGTCGGCTATAATTTAGAAGAGAGAACTATTCCCCAGCTTTCCCTGAGTTCTCCATTTTGCTCTTGGAACCGAAAGAAAATGGAGTTCAGAACGAGAAGTTCTAAAAGATTGGATCACATACTTTTTCATTTTTGAGGGATTTTATTCTGAGGATATTATATCAAACTGAGATTATAGTTTGTTTTGGCTCTAAAGCCTACTTCAAAGTACCAAGGCTCTAAATCACATGTGTCAAACTCAAGGCCCGCGGGCCAAATGTGGCCAGCCATGTTATTTTACGTGGCCCCCCCAGCATTTTATAGGCCGATGATTGACTTAAAATTGGTTTTGAGCACGAATTGATTACAAACTACATCTCCCACAATGCTTTCCGATTGTTACCAGCCAACATTGCGGCTTCTCGCCACTAGAGAGCAGCAGAGTCACCTCAAGCTGCTTATTGATTTTCCCAGCGAATAAAACTGAGACATCGACAAGCTAACATCAAAACGTCCAAGAAAAGAAAACTCGATTTACAAGTAAGATTGTGAATGAAGATGTGTGTGAGTTGGTGTCAGGGCGGCAGGTTGCGCTAGACGTTATCTTGACCGACAACATAAAAAAAAATCGGTCATGTACTATTTTTGTCCGTGAAATTACAATCATATTAACATCGGCTATTTAGTCGCATTTTATGCGGTTTAGTTAATATTCACCGTGAATCCAGATCCCATCACAAATTAAGCAGATAAATGCATCTACATTTTTCTCCGTAGTGACAAAAACCACCCCAATAACTTTTAATAAATTAAATTAAGCGACTTCACTTAAATTAGCATCACTTCACCCGCTGGGGTCTGAACAACTTCCTCCTGGTTCCCATCTGCAGAAAAATCTGCGCTAATTCATCCGTCAGTTGGATCTGTCTGATCCAAACAGATCAACTGAACTCTGTGAGTGTTTTACCCTACGTGGTCCAGTGTGCGCTTTACCAGGATTTATTTATTTATTTATTTATTTGCGTGGTTTCGCTTTTCCGAAACGTCTGCAGCTCCTCCAGAGCACCGCTCTCCTGGGTAACGTGCACCAAGAAGGCTCCATTTGTTAAATCCACTGAATGAGTTACTCCCAGCGGTTTCTAAGTCTTCGCAGCGGCGGAGCTGCGTCTGCAGTGGTTGAGCAGCGGACCGCGCATGTTACAGTCTAATTAACTTTTGGATCATCATTTATTTCCTCAAGATAAACTGCCGGCTCCTCAAATGGATTAACACAACCAGGGGCGCAACTACATATTATTCAGGTGGTTACGAAAACATAAATGAACCATTTTTAAAGTGTTGATTTTATTTTTGAACCTTTATTTATTGTGAAGTGTTGATTTTATTTTTGAACCCTTATTTATTGTAAAGTGTTGATTTTATTTTTGAACCCTTATTTATTGTAAAGTGTTGATTTTATTTTTGAACCCTTATTTATTGTAAAGTGTTGATTTTAATTTTGAACCCTTATTTATTGTAAAGTGTTGATTTTATTTTTGAACCCTTATTTATTGTAAAGTGTTGATTTTATTTTTGTATTGATTTTATTTTTGAACCCTTATTTATTTTGAAGTGTTGATTGTCTGAAAGACCTTACACACATGAATTGCCCCATACGGGGTTTGAACCAACGACCTCAGCATTACCGGCACGGTGCTCTAACCTGTTGAGCTAACTCACCTACCTTACAAACTGTTGAGTTTCCATGGATTTAAGAAGAACTTACATGATCTGACCACAATGAAGATTTGATAAAAGTGCTTATATTCTAATGTTTTTCAAAACAACTTACATAATATTTTATTTTACAGAGATTTTGTGTTTTGAAGTGTTGACATTATTTTTGAACCATTTTTAATTTTCAAGTGTTGATTGTATTTCAGAGATTTTTTATTTTTATTTTAATGTGTTAATTTTATTTTTGAAAAATCTTTTATTTGTAACGATTGATTTTATTTTATAGCCATTTAGCCAAGTCTCTGTCATTAGCATTTGTCTCTGCTAATGACATTTTCTATACATTTTTTGATCCCAGGCTTAGTTTATGGACTGTAATGTGAAATTAAGCACAATTATAAGTCTGACAGTTTGTTCACCAAGTTACTGCTCTCTGAGACGATCTGTGGTATAAGTATTTGACTTTGTTCCATTCCCATCATGGNGATGATTGACTTAAAATAGGTTTTGAGCACGACCTTATTACAAACTACATCTCCCACAATGCATTCCGATTGTTACCAGCCAACACTGCGGCTTCTCACCACTAGAGAGCAGCAGAGTCACCTCAAGCTGCTCATTGATTTTTCCTAGCGAATAAAACTGAGACACCGACAAGCTAACATCAAAACGTCCAAGAAAAGAAAAATCATTTACAAGTAAGACTGTGAATGAAGGTGTGTGTGAGTTGATGTCAGGGCGGCAGGTCGCGCTAGACGTTATCTTGACCGACAACATTTAAAAAAATCGGTCATGTACTATTTTAATCCGTGAAATTACAATCATATTAACATCGGCTATTAAGTCACATTTTATGCGGTTTAGTTAATATTCACCGTGAATCCAGATCCCATCACAAATTAAGCAGATAAATGTATCCACGTTTTTCTCGTAGTGACAAAAACCACCCCAATAACTTTTAATAACTTAAATTAAGCGACTTCACTTAAATTAGCAGCACTTCACCCGCTGGGGTCTGAACGCACTTCCTCCTGGTCCCCATCTGCAAACAAATCTGCCCTAATTCATCAGTCAGTTGGATCTGTCTGATCCAAACAGATCAACTGAACTCTGTGAGTGTTTTACCCTGTGCGGTCCGGTGTGAGCTTTTACCAGGATTTTTATTTATTTATTTTTTATTTTTTGCGTGGTTTCGCTTCTCCGAAACGAACAGATGTGTCTGCAGCTCCTCCAGAGCGCCGCTCTCCTTTGTAACGTGCACCAAGAAGGCTCCATTTGTTAAATCCGCTGGATGAGTTACTCCCAGCGGTTTCTAAGTCTTCGGCTCCTCAAATGGATTAAGACAACCAGGGGCGCAACTACATATTATTCAGGTGGATACGAAAACATAAATGAACCATTTTTAATTTTGAAGTGTTGATTTTATTTTTGAACCCTTATTTATTGTACAGTGTTGATTTTATTTTTGAACCCTTATTTATTGTACAGTGTTGATTTTATTTTTGAA
>NW_006799977.1:243844-299688 GCF_000485575.1 Poecilia formosa
AACTTCAATACATAACATCAGTTATTTAACAATATGTGGTTGGTGTTTATTTTTAACATTGTATTTTTATACATTTATGCTAGGGGTGCCCAAGTCTAGTTTTCCAGAGCTACCATCTGCAGCTTTAGATGGATTCCTTCTGTAACACACCTGGACCATTGACTCATTATAAGCCTCTACAGAGCTGAATGAGGGAAATCAACCTTTAGTCTGGGGTATTTTAGCAGGGATGCACTCCTGATTTGTACCGTCAATGTGGCCCGTTGAGGGGGGCCAATATGCTGAAGTGGCCCTCGGTGAAATTGAGTTTGACACCCCTGCTCTAAATCCCAAATCTGGCTTCATGAAATTTTATGCAGTTTGTAAAAGTTTGACACACAGAAGCCAAAGATGTAGAATCATATTCAGTAAATTAGAATATGTTCTGATGAGGTTTGTCAGATTAAAATGACCTCTTTTTAAAAACAACAACAATCCTTAAGCAGGTTTTAGACATACTTTACATTTCTGTATTGAACGTTTTAGCGGTTTGATTTAATGTTCTAATCTTGAAGGTTGTTTTGATCGACTGTAAGTGGAAAATAATTATAATCAACAGAAAGAAAGGCCTAAATCATCTGTGTGTGTAAATAATGTATTTAGAATGTGTTTCACTCAGTTAATTACTCGGGCAAATCAAGTTTTAAGTTTCATTCAAATGTATTAAATATGTCTTACTTTACTGGTAGTGGGATGTGATTAAAATCAGTCTAATAAACAAGAGTCTTTCAATTGAATAATCACAATTTATCCTACTTTATCAAATATTTGACGCAAGTAAAGATCCAGATGCAGTAACATTCAGAACGTGTTAATGCAGCTGCATTAACTGTAGGTCCTGTTGCACTTTGTACTCTTTAATTCTCTGTATTCTCTTCATACTTCTTTCATTTAGTTCTGCATTCAGAAATGTTCAAGTTCTCTCTTTGTCACTCTTCACGGTCGCTGCATTTTAATGGAAATGTGATTTTTATGTCCTCTATAGTAAATGTATTTTCTTAACGCCTCACCCTCCACTCTGAATGCTGAATAATGAACTAAAAGGCAATATTGTAAATTGAGAAAAACTTTCTTTATTAAAAGCATGTTGGCATAGCAACAGTGACACATTGTTTGCCCCTCTCACCTCATCTGGATGCCGATGTTCTCTGGCGTTAACGGTTTTTAATTCAAACGCATTTTGGCTGAATAAATAAATAAATATGCAGGAATTTATGCAGTCACATCAGATGCAAACTTAGTATGAAGGGTTGAGGGGTTATGCTTTATTTTTGTTGTAATTAATTAATCAGAATAAATGTGTTCAACCCTAACATGTAACTTTTTATTCAGCAAATTGGCATTTAATTACTGCAGACTCGGTGATGCTTCAGCAACTGGCCGCCTCATGGTTTATTCCTGGGAAACGTGTCCAAAGCATTTTGAACCAAACATTTAGCCATGTTTCATCTCAGCTGATGATACTTTTCAAACCACCACTCCCAATCAGTTGAAGTTTTCTGTCTATCATAGTGTGCAAAAGCTTCAACCCCCTGTAGTTTGTTTGTATTTTGCTTGTAAACAGTCTTGTTGTGAAATTACAGAGATCTGCAAGATAATATATCTGGAACTTTTTCCCGTTTTGTAATGTAACAAACTTCAAAAAAAAGTTTTGTGGATTTATTTCTTGTTTTAGAGAAACACAAAGTAGCTCAGCTTTATGAATTTTAAGGATTTTAAAAGATGAGTTTTGGCCCTCTTTTTATTTACAGATAAACTCTTTCCATGAAAGAGTTTATCTGTAGCATCGTCTTCTAACATTTCAACAGCAGGACGAAATTTTTGTAAAAGATTCTTAAATAAAGTCAACTTCCTGTGATTCCTCCGTCTCTCCTCCGGATCTTGACTCCTCCCTGCCTTTTCTGTTCTCCTCCCGTCGCGCCTCCTCCGCTCTTCCCGGAGCCGCAGCTTCTCTAGAGCCGTAATGAGAGAAATTCAGTGTAATGACAGAGACGGATTCATAATGGAACAGTCTGCGTATAATGATGGGGAAGAGTGTGTGTTTCCAGTACAGCTAACGAGGGTCTGCGGGGGCATTAACTATGCATGGAGCTGACACCCTGAGCTCACACTTATCACACATTCAGACTCGCTTTCAGCCGAACCACACACACACACACACACACACACACACACACAGGCCGACATGTGTAAAGGAACATGCACACACACACATGATTTCAAAGAACACAGAGGAGTGAAATTGTCAGCAGGGCCACTGCAGGTGCAGTGTTCGACATGAATTAATCATGAAAGAGACCTGTGATGTTTTACTACACTTGCTTCTATTTTGATTGGCATGGAGTGAATTTATGCATTACAAAGCCTAAGAAGTGTGTCAGGGTCAACTGGAGTTCACCTTGGAAGCAGTCAAATCCCCAGCAAGACGACTGTACAGGTGCCACCTTTTTATAGCTCACAGACACATGCATGCGTACTTGTTACATTTAATCTGCAGAAAGTCAGGAAAATAAAACGGCACTCATGTTTCCATCTTGCGATTTTATGGCTAAATGGTTGCAGAAGAGTGAGCACCAGATTTGAAAGTGGGCCGATGTTGGAAGTGGTTAGACTTTGGCTGCAGGTGAGACCAAAGCAGCTAAACGGTTTACAAGGTCAATCAAATCACAGGAGTCTCTGAGAAGTCTGCTGTGGAAACAAGCTGACAAGCAAAAGTCTAAAAAGTGGCAGAGGTCATGAACTGAGGTAGACGGGGAACAAGGCAACAGACTGGAGCATTTTGGCAGGATGACGGGAAGGAAAAAAGACACGATGAAAAGGCGACATCAACAAATTAACAGTAGATTCAGGGAGAAACATGAAAAATGGTTGGAATAAGTGAAAACAGCCTGCAGCTGGCAGGAATGTCAAAACAACAGCACAAAAATCATAAAAATATACATATTTTTATTTTGCAGTGATGCAGGCATTGCTCTGGTGAAGAAAGAGTTGATTTATCGATATGAGTCTCATCTGTAAAATATGGACCAGAAGGAAAACGGTAGCAGAACGTAGCTCTGTTTAAACAGAGGCTGGACACTTACTCATGTTTTATGATCAATTATGAAATAAATTACACTTATTAATACTTTTGGTCAACATTTAAATTACAATCATTCATCTCAATTACTCACAGTTTGGAAACAATAAGTAATTTTGGAAACACTTCATTTATTTGCCATTTTTTTTACAAGACGGCCTATTTTGACAGTTCAATAGCAGAATGTATGTAGTTTGTATATCTTAGCTTTCTGTGTGCTTTAGGTTTTTATTTTTGCTGTTAATTTTGATGAAACACTATTTTTTTTGGAAGCTGTCGTAGTTCATGGCATCTGTTATTTCATCTTAAAGTTACAGCAATATGAATGATAAAACTTTGATTATTCTCAAGTATTCTGATTAGATGTTCTACATCCTTTCACAAGTTTTACAGTTCACTAAATCTTCAGGTGGTGTTTGGCTCTAAAAGCGATCCGTACCCTTATAATTTAACATTTTATTAATCGAACTTTAAAGAAAATGCTGTTTTTCTGGAGGCAACATTTTGCAATTCATGTAGAAAAGCATCAGGGTTCTGAATAGACAAGACAGATGGTAATAAATGGGGTGTGAGAAAACTGCCAGAAATGTTATCCGACATCTGTACAGTAATTAACTCATAAACTGGTGGATTTTAAGCCATTAGAATATATTTGAGTAGATTTGACAAGCATTGCATCCATAACTTTAATTGTTTTTGTGAATCATTTAAATCATGTCATGTTCCTGACGTACACTGATTTCAGATGGTAATTTATACTTTGATGTTTTTAATGTTTACAGATAAATATCAGGATAAAATTTGTGACCGCCCAGATGAAAATTATGAACTGTTTGCTAATTTTTACACAAGGCTAACTCAAATATTGTTCTTCTGACCAGCACATCCAGCCCAGTTTTGCCCTTAAGCCACCATGATGGGATGCCTCATTTAGGACTGCAACATTTCTGCTGTTTTTATTTCTCCACTTATATCTTAAACTGAGCAACATGACTTTGAATTGTTTATAGTCGGTGAACGTCTGTGCAGGAATAATCAATTCCTCCAGTTATTTAACTGCCTCCATTCACTTGTTGCACAAAACCCAAGTTGTAAAGTTTGTCTCTTTGTTATTTTGCCCTCTGAAATTATTACGCCCCCTTAAATACTGTATTTTGTTTTGGGGCTTGCTGCATGTGGGTGTTTATTCAGTAGTGCAGATGAAGAGAAGTGATCACAGAAGTGCTAAATGAAATCTTGTTATATGACTTTAACAGGAAGCAGTTTTTCTCTCCTCTTGAGCTTTCATGACGGCACCATGCGGCTTGTCTCTTTGATCCTCAGAATGACTCTGTGCTGCTGAGTATGTAGGATGAAACATTTAGGCTTTTTTTAAGTTCAGATATTATATAAATGTAGATTTGTAGCAAAGCTGAGAGGAGGGAGGGACTGAGTGAAGTGGGCATTTCTCCAGTCTCCATCTTTGGAAGTTTGATTTTGCTGAAATAGAGCCATTGTGTTTAACATATATTTCTCTCTTTTAAGATTTTAGCATAGGAAGAATGGTGGTCCATGTCCTGTGGTGCCATTTTTTTCATAGTTTTATTCATTACCACCTGGAAAGTAGCAGATGCGTAGAAAATAATAAAAAGGAACAGCTACTTTATCACTGCAGCAGATTTTCATATCAGAACCACCACAACTGTTATTCAGTTACTTATTACAGCAATAAACATTCACTGAATATTTTAATATATTGAAACAAACCAATGTTGGAATTTATTTGTGTTTTGACAAAGATATTATCTTTCTTCCGTCATTATCTGACTTCTTTATTTCTGTTACTGTGAAAATCCAGAGTATCCTCATATCAGGTCGTAATGCTGATGTCTGTGTTGCATATCATTGTTTTTTTGTAAAAAGATTGTGGATAATGAGTTTGACAACATTGTCTACATCAAAATTGACAGCAGAAGAATTTACTTTGACTATATCACCAAATTAACCAACAAAATGTCACAAGATTACGATGTAGTTGGTCTGGCAGATAAATGACGGAGAATTATCATTAATAGTGAAAAGCTGAAATTTACCTGAGACCACCACTAAAAATACTTAATAGGTCAAACAGCATATATGCCTTAATGTGTATTAATACAAATATGGGAACCAATTTGACACAGCAGCTAGCATCCTCAGTCTTCTTTAATTCCTCTATTGGGGTTTACAGCCAATCAGCAGCAAGGAAAATGAATGGCTCTTCTGGGTTTGCTGCTTTGCAAATACCAGCTCTAAAATATGAGGAATTTTTTATCTTCCCAGGCTGCATTTATATTTTAACCCATAAATAGACACATTTTCTGTTATCTCCACAGAAAAATACCCAATTATTGTTGATGTCAATTTATTTATAAAGCACTTTTTAAGGATCAAGAACACAACATTCATTCTTCAAAAGATGAAACTCTGTGACTTCACTTTTGGACAGATTTACTTTTTGCTCCAGTGTAAATCCACCTGCTTCTCCGTTCTGCTGCGTTCCAGGTAATAAACGCCATAGAGCAGGACTTCAGACTGCCAGCTCCCATGGACTGCCCGGTGGTGCTGCACCAGCTGATGCTGGATTGCTGGCAGAAAGACAGAAATGCAAGGCCAAAGTTCTCTGACATTGTCAGCATGTTGGACAAAATGATCCGCAACCCTGCGTCTCTCAAAGCCGGCACCAGCAACATGGCTCCTGGGTGAACAGAGATATTAACTCATTTCCATACCCAAACATTCTCTGTTTGTGATACAGTTGAGATTGTAATCATCCCTGTGGTTCCTTGTTTCTACTTCCTGCAGTCCTTCCCATCATCCTTTGTTAGACCGGGGAGCTCCGGACCTGAGCAGGGTGAGCTCGGTGGAGGACTGGCTGGCTGCTCTGAAGATGACCCAGTATAGAGACTCCTTCATCGGATCGGGGTTCACATCTTTGCCCCTGGTCACACAAATCACAGCTGAGTATGTCTGACCTAACTGCTTTCACTTCTCACCTGTCGTTCTCATTGCATGCGCCTTTAAATTGTATAACTATGTTAAATAATTGCAACACGCATCGCGGTGCAACTTTCCAGCTGCTGATGTCTAAACGCAATAAGCGACATCAATGTCAGACTTTCCTCTGGTGCGCCTATACTGCACTGATGCCCTCTGAACCTGAAGTATTCTGAATACAGAGAGGAAATTTACCCAAAGGGACTAATTAAATATATGCTAAAATGTGAAGAAGGCACCGTGCAGGTATATGAACCGGTGAACTCTGATTCACATTTCATGCAGAATGAACAACTTCCTCAGAGAAGAAACGGACGGCGACCCGCCTGAACTCACATTTCTTGGGTTTTTAATTTGTTCTCTTTGCATCATAAATTCAGCACTGCATGTATATTTAATTAGATTTTAAAACGGCTCCTCATGTTACAGTTTTATAGGTAATATAACGCAATGGGTATATGGGACAATCTACATGGGATGTGTGGCCATGCAGTCACTTTTGGCTTTTTTAGTATATTAAACTTGATATTTGAGCACATTCTGATCCAAGACATTATTTAAAAACCACTCTGAAGTCATGAATAATATACATATTATTAAAATACAATCACATCTTATAGGATCCTGATACAAAAATAGTCATTTTATGTGCATTTCTTTTGTAAAGTAAATTGTGTGAAGAGTTTGAGCTGCACAAAATGATCAAATCTTGCAATGGTAATAATATTGGTAAATATTAGGGGTGGACCGATACGAAAATTTGGACCAATATTGAAATTTGATCAAAATAATGTTGCTGTCATGGCTGAAGTGTGCACATTTTCCCTTGATAAATCATTTGAGAGCAAATCAAAACAAAATCCTTTTTTGAAGTGGAGTTAAAAGAAAAACTACCTTACAAAACTAAACAAACAAAACATGAAACTAATCATTGATCACACCACACCAATATTGATTCAATACTTATACTGACTTAGTATTGATCTTATCAGTATTTTGGATCAATCCACCCATATTGTGTCGTCCAAACCGTCCTTTGCTGTCTGAACAGAACAAACAGAATAAAAAAACAAATTCTACCCAAAAGCTGCTGTGTGTTAATTCATCTGAAACCTGATCATCGTTTATGTATTTTATTCCTTAAAATTCCAATTGTTTCGGTGTTTCTACTATATTTTTACATTTATTCAGTCTTACATATTTGTTACTATTTTTTCAATTATTTGACTTATTTTTAAGAGTTGGTATTTCTTTGCACTTCTCTCTGCTTCCTTTCGTGCACGGTGACAGTAAAAGGAATTCTGATTCTGATAATACGACGATAATATATTTGTGGTATACTTTGCAGCTCTTTGTAGGATTGTCCAGTCCAGGTTTGATTAGTTTAAGTGTTTACTTTTGCAAAGCCTGCCATCAGTGTGCTGGCGTTTTCCCCTCCAGCACCAGCAGGGATCATGATAAATGACCACAGATCCTGGTGAGATATATTTGTTTCTTTGTTTTCACAGGGATCTGGAGAGGATTGGAGTGTCTCTTGCAGGACACCAGAGGAAAATCCTGACCAGCGTTCAGTCGATGAGGCACCACACTGATGACCAGTCCCCCACTGAATCTGTGTAGCCATGGGTGAAGAAACACTTTGATATATTTGAGTCTGTGAGCGAACAGACTTCTTTCTCACAAGTTTACTTATTCTGAAGATCTGTTATTTTCCTTCACAATCATTAAAAACCCATTTTAAAGACTCCATTAATGATCTTGCAATCAGTGGAGATATTTCTTACGGTATTTAGCCTCTGACGTTGGAATCCCACCCCTCTGGAAATTTTCTGTACAGGTTTTATTTGTTGACCAGACTGAAGACAGCGAAGAGCAACACTGTGGAGAAAGAAAACGACTGTCTGATCTGAAGGTTATCTCCTGAAAGGAAAGAAGAAAAACCCCAAATTCTGCTTGCAGGATAACTTTGACTTCAGCCCCTTCGCTCCACAAGCCATTTTCATCAAACTCAATCGTTT
This sequence comes from Poecilia formosa, assembly GCF_000485575.1. NCBI lineage: Eukaryota > Metazoa > Chordata > Actinopteri > Cyprinodontiformes > Poeciliidae > Poecilia > Poecilia formosa. Next base: position 251,996 of record NW_006799977.1, read on the forward strand.
AAGGAAGACAGGGTGTGTTTTTTTTTATTTGAGGATGAATCAAACTAAGAAACTGCACTGTAAGAAGAAACTAGCTGAGGAGATGTTTGTGTGAATGGACAAACTGGACCAAAAGCCTGTCAGAAAATGTTTCTGGATGCAGGAGCGACAGCAGGCCTTCTTGTTTCCAGCATGTTGTGTTGTGAGTATTTATTTCATTGTGTCTGTGAAAACTACAACCATTTGAATCTGGACTGTTTAAATGGGACCTTTTTGAATCGATCTTCACATTGAAGAGTTAGTAAATATCGTTATTTGGGAATTTCTTCCCTCGTTGTTCATTTACTTAAGCCTTTGCAACGTTACTGGAGTATTTGTGATCTTTTGGTGATTTACTTTCCATTTTATTCGTCACTATAGTGTAAACTCTAAAGTGTTGTTGACTGGAGACAACAAACACTTCCCAGTGCTCAGACAGATGACCCACATAAAATACATAATTCACACTTTTAATGGATGTTTTTGGGTCGCATCAACGTCCCGAGAGGGAAAGTAAATATGACGGTACGGCTGGATAACAACATGCATAAAGGCACATGTCAATGTATTGTGCAAAGTTTGACCTGAACATATGATATACCTGCATTAAACACAAAGTAATCTGATATTTTATTTAAATTTTAATGCTTGTGGCTAACAGCTAATGAGCTACAATATCATACAAAACCTACATAAACTGACTGTCAGTGCAGAAATGCTGTCCTGATGAAATGTGGTGAATGTAGCAGGAAGATGTGATTTTCATACGATATTTATGATTTTATATAAATTTCATGGCCAAACCATTTGATTTCTGAATGAAAAATCTTTTTTCTTTTTTTTTTTTTTTTTACTTACTTACTTACAGAATATTTACATCTTCAGAGAAACTGAATACTGGATTTACAGTTATTGGTCATAATTATTAAAATTAACTGAAGATGCTGGAAATGTATCACTCCATGAAATGAATAGTTAATACATGATACATGATCTATCACTTTTTGAATTAAGGCATTGACCTGCATCGATTTGTTTATAATATTCTAATTCATTGTTATGCGCCTGCATAAGCTCAGGCATTGATTTCCCACCTACAAAGTAAATCAATTACCTGCTATATCCTGAGGTGTGGAGGAAGAAAGCAGCTTAAAGGACTGAGGGTGTGAAGTGAGACAATAAGAGCCGTCCACAATATCTCAGAGGAGGTATTGTGTTCCCATGTTCGTGTGTTTTGGCTGCAGATCCTAAATCTGAAAGCCAGTCAAGTGTTAATGCAGTGCATGAACCAACCAGAAATCCAGCATTCATCTTCTGTCCATGACAAATCTCAGCTCTGTCTAAAGTGTGTGGCTGGAATCCAGATGGAAATCTTCCTCCTGCAGCAGGCAGTCTGGCTACACTTCCTGCATCCTTTTTTTTCCATTTAAAGGCTGTTGGACACGTCTTTGTTATCAGAGTTTGTTCAACACTGACGCCTCTGATTAAAACTGTTGGAGTAGTTTGTAGATCAAATAGGGTCAAGCGACCTATTTGTGTTCTCATCTGCGGACAGCAACCTTTTTAACACGCACAGAATTGATTTGCTACAGTGAAGATAATGCAGCCGGTACATGTGCTGATTGTTTGTCCCGTTTCAGTCGTTAATGAGATGTTTGATTCTCTTGTGAACGAGGCCTGATCTTATTGTGGAGAAGAAGTGCTTTTATCTCAGCACGGAGCGGATTACCAGCTGTGAAACAACTGCAGTCTCCAACCCAAACCTCCGGCATCTCAAGGATTACCCTTCAGTTGCTCTGATTGGGTGTTAGGATTTTACTCGTCATCGGCTGCGAGCCCCGATTCACAGCGACAGGAAGTGGCTCTGTTTGCTCTCACCAGCACAAACTCTGCCTGTGTTTGTCTCTCAGCACGGCTCCCTGTTGCTTTGGCCTCTTTGTTTCTGAACATTGTGACTTTGGAATGTCAGAACCTCCAAAAATGTTCAGTTTCCACTTTTTTTCCCCCCCTCACTCATACTCTGTCCTCACGGCGCAACCGCAATTGCGTTTGTTGCCTGGCAACAGCAGCTTATTGAACATTTTATCAGGAAGTATTGAGATCAACTGGGAGCACGTCAGCGGTTCAGAGGAATAATTTGTTGTAAATAGATGCCTGTGGAAAAACAGGCTCAGCAGTAGCTAGGGGGTTTAATAAAGAATGAGACAAGTAGTGTGGCTAAAAGCTCAAACTGAATGCTGCCTAAAAATGTCACGCACAAGAAAAGAAAGCTGTGAAAACGGGCATCATAAAACACGCGTTTCCAGGCACTTTAAACCACTTATGTTACTTTTATCTCCTTTTAGATGTGTGCTTTACAGGAAATCTGACTGGTTAGCATGTCAGTGTGAACTAAAGATGACAGGAATATAAGTTCATGTGTTAAGTTTGACTGTGACGACTTGATGCCCTCCACAAGTTACAAATGAATAAAGTAAAGAGAAATTCAGATTTTTATTGCAGCAGCTAAAAATTTCACCCTGAGAAATGTTAGAAAATCCAACCTTTATTTTAAGAATAGTTATTAAGTTGGAAAAAGTCTGGCATTTAGATTAAAGTTACTGTCATACCTAACAATTTATTCAACATAATTTAAATGTAAATCAATCGTTTTCATTGATCTCTGAGTTTAGAAACATTTTATTAGTAATACAAGATTTCCTGTCAGTCACTTCATCACGACGTCATCCGAGTAGAGCAGGCATAAATAAATCAGAAAACAACAAAACATCCACAGTCAGAGTAATAATCAAAAAGTTTAAAGCAGGAAGAGCTAAACTGGGGTATTTTATTCAGAGATAGATCATTTACTGCAGCGCTGTCTTGTTCCTGAGTCGTTCTTAAAAGATAAATCCATAAACACTGAAGTCAGTGAAAATAAGAGATTAGTTTAAATGTTTGTATGTAAACAAGACCTAAAGCACGCAGAGCTGAAACACTCTGTAATTATAACTGGATGTCTGGGTTCCTGCTGTGTCTACTGCAGGCTGAAATACACGTTTGAGAAATTTTTCAATATTTCCACTAAAAGGAAATATTGTGAGGTTATTTTTGTCCTATTTTAATAGGAATGTGCTGTAAATCATTTGATAGTGTCGAGTTTTCTCATAGAGCAATGAAGAAATTACAAGAACAGCCCAGTTTATGCATCAAAATGCATGGAGTGTTTATTATCAGGGACTAATAAGAAAATACCTAAAATCCCAGCATGCATTGAGCTGGATGACAGCTGCAAAGACAAGTCAACACAATCTTTGAAGTTTGTAATTATAACTTTACATTTGTCATACAAATTCATTTTCTTTGTCTTGGACTGTTGAGAACTGGATCATTAAGTCTGAGTTTAGTTTTTCTTTTGCCCTCTTAACCTTTTATACATACCGCTGTATTCTTAAGCAGTAAATAAATTCACCATCAGAGCTCAATGTTTAAAATTTGGACTTTTGTTTGGATTCATCCTCCAAACCTCAGTCAGTCTGTGTTAAAGCAAAGGGAACTGGAGCTGCATTTGCACCTTCAGGCAGGTTGTTGGTGTGACGAATCAAAAATAGAGCTTTCTAAATGCTAGCATTTTATAAGTAGCAGTAAAGTGATACAGTCACTTTGACTGGTTTAGGCTTTTTACTGTAGAAAGAAATGACCTAAATTGATTCAGAAACATCTTAGTGTCCAACCAGTGACGGCCGACTTCACACTGTTTACAACCCATTCCTGCTTCACACAGACAGAAGGAAAAGCATCTACTGGTATCCATAAAACTCAATGGAATAATAGACGTGTTGAACATTATAGGAGAAAATAAGGAATTAAATGTGAATATGTTTAGAAATGCAAATGAACTTCCTTCTGTTCATCCATCCATTTTTCAAAGACTTAAGTCCTAAACTGACTCAAATGATCCTGAAAAGACATTTTGGAAGACTATGATTTTTTTTGTAATATTTGGTTGTTTTTATTTCTTTTGTTTTTTCTTTTGTTATGTGCGATGTGGTTTTTACCCTTATAGGCCCATGGGAGCGCCTGTTTCTCTTTGAGAAGAGTAGAAACAGTAACGACTTACCAAAACTCCTTAAAAACATGATGGATTTTTGCATTTTCTTTAAAAGAACCAAACAGGGGGCACAAGATGGGCTAGACATGTTGACAAAGTTGCAGCTCATGAAAGAGTCTCAAACCTTCTACTAAAAACCACAGGATATCTAAACAGTTTGTCAAAACTTCGTTTGAAGTCATCATCTTGTTGAGAAAGATTTATTATTCATAATTCTGCTCACTTCTTTGCTAATTAGATAAGTTGAACTTTCCTCCTGATAGAATCAAAAGACGGTTGTTTCATCCCGTCACTTGGCAAGTTTTTTTTTTAATTGTAAACCGATTTCCGAACACTTTCAAGCACCAACTTCCCAGATGGCTCCTTGTGAAAAACCATCTGCTGCATCACTTTAGTTCAGTATTACAAAGCTGTATGTTTGACTCAACTGCTGCTGCTGCATGACACACTTTGCATATGAGATCAGCTGGAGGAGAATATTAAAGACAAAACACACGAGCGACGTTCTGGGACGGTGAACTCGGTGGCCGGTACTTTGTGGACGCTACTCTCGCTAAACGTAGAGTTTGCATGATGAACTACTTCTGAGTATAATAGTGGAGTAATAAATGCTTTGCATAGTGACTGCTTTGCGTATGCGCAGGCAATTGGATGCTTTAATTTCCCAGCAGTGCTCCCTGCCTTTGCTGTTTCATTGCTGTGCTCTGTGGCGTGTTACTGCCACCTGGAATAACGCTGAAGCATTGGCAGGAATGTAAATCACACCACTCATGTGTGTTTGTGTTTGTAGGGGGAGAAAAAATGAGAAATGTCTCATAAAAATGTGCAGAGACGTGAATTTAGAGCACATCTATTGTTTTAAGATGAAAGCAAAAGATGAGATCCTCCGCTTGTGATATAGGATGTAATTATGTAACAGCTCTGCGGCTACGGAGCTTTTGCTGAACTTGCTACTCTGTAAGTATGGGCAGGAACTAAGCAGTTACTGTGGATATCTTTTGCAGGACCTCAACTCCTTTCCTTTGTAAAATGTCAACATTTTATGCAACTGCAATTCATCCTTGTATGCTGGGATTACTGTCAGCGGGGACCGCGAGGAAAGATGTTTCTCACTTCCTGTCTGAATGGCAGCAGCAGACAAAAAGCCCTCCCTGTGTGATTCAGATGGCCTGACAGCTAAACCTGACATTTGCTGCAGATATTTTAGATAAAACCCCAAAAGGAACAACAGTTCAAATCCAAAAATAAAAAAAGCTACAAAACAACAACAGTCTGCTCTAAATACTTATGGATGGATTTAACTTTTTATTTGAAGTGTTTAGCTTATTAGACTGTTCTGGCTGCTGTTTTAGCTACTCAACTGAGACTAGAACCGAAAGAAGGTTAGATATAATGTGAGGAAAAAGGGAATAGAAGAGACAAGGATGAGGAGAGACTGAAAAAGGTGGGAGGGAAGGAGAAGAGAGCGGCAAAGCCCAGTTGTTTGAATAGAAATGAGGCTGGGCGTGGAGAGATTACTCTTTCTTTTTTGTCTTTCCGTCTGTGCGTTCCCATCCACCTTCTCCTCCTAATGCCAACAGTTTACTCTGCTTCCAGTCCACATCTCCACCGCCTGCTTTGAACAGTTTGAAGGAAAGGAAGTCGTTCTATTTTAGATGGAATCTTCTAAAAAGAAAAAAAAAAACATTTTGAACTCGTATCTCCTGAGCTACACTGGCACATATCCTTTTTTTTTTGTTTGTTTGTTTTATCAGAAACCCCTGCAGTATTTCGGTTTTGTTTTTGATTTTAAGTGTTTAAAACTCTCAACCTGCTTTTCCTCCTGGTGCATTTCCTGTCTAGATTCATCAGAGTAAACTTACTCATGCACAGCACAAACAAAAATGTTAATTTTACAGATTTTAAGACTTTATCCTCTCCAAAAGAAAGTATTTTTTTTCTCAGAGTTTTGACCATAGGGTGTTTTTTAACAGTTTTAAAAAAGAAAATTAAATTTGATTTATACATCTCTCAATAAGGCTAGTAATTCCTATTTTGTCCTCTTGAGTTTTTCACACGTTATTTTACTGTTTTCTTTTGCTTAAAACAAATGAAAATGTCAGCATGCCTATTCATCCAATAAATATAAAATATTCTTTATAACTAATTAGTACTTCATGGCACAATCTCAATATGATAAAAATAATAACATCTAAGTTTTAGTACAGCTTCACAAAGACACAAGCACGACTGTAGAGCATTAATCACTAAAATATTCTAAAACTGCAAAAAGCTATAATAATAAATATAGGTATGAACTATGTTTTCTAAACTGTGAATACAATAATACATTTTACAAAATATTGAATTACTTTGCTGTTTAAGTTTTAAAATGTTTTGTAAATTTAAGTTCAATTCAAACTGTCTTATACACATCTCTGTTTTCTATTTCTAAATTTTCTCATGCTGATGTATTTTTGTTCTCCTTGCTTGCCATACTTCTTATGTCTGTAAAGTAAAATTTCTCTTAAAAAAAAAGAAAAATGGTTAATAACTAATTGTATTTTGCCTTTCTATGTTTGCCTACAGTTGCTGTTCCTCTTGTTGGCGGCTCGTCTGTTGAGCGTCCCACTCTGCTGTATTATAGAATCTGTAATATAAGGGGAGTTTGCACACACGTGCATTTTGTGTGGCTGTAACATGACGTGTAGGTGTGCTGTTGTTCGGTGTACAGTAACATGTTTGTACATTGTGTGTTTGTAGCTGTGGACTTTTTGACTCTTACATTTACAATGAACTGATTGTCAATAAAGAGGACAAACTGAACTGTTTTGCGTTTTCTAACACGCAGAGGATGAGATTAAGGTAAGAATAAAGGTTTCCAGATGTTAGTAACTTCATTCACTTTTGAATTAATCTTAACTGCATTCATTATTCAGAAAAGCACGATGCTTTTTGCATTAATTTTTCAGAAAATAGACACAGTCACCATGATATCAGCTTCTGATTCATCTGCATCCTGTAGTAAATCTTTTAAGTTACTTTTTAGTTGCTTCAGATGACAACAGATTTTTAGTTTTTTGATGGTATTTGAAAGGCATTTATCTTGTAGCAACCATTGCTTTCAATAATTAGTCTTTTTCTGATTATTTTTGACAAAATACTTTCAGCTCAGTCAGATTGGATGGATGTCAGAGCATTATTTTCCAAGTGTTACCACATATTTCTTCTGTGGGATTGAAAGGCATCTAAACAATTATACGGCTAACACCCTTCATCACAGTTGGGTTGGTGTCATTCACCCTTTTCTTTTCCAACTTGTTACAGTCAAGCATTTTTGTTTTAGTTTCACCTCCGTTACCCTGTGTGCATTTGAAAACTCTATTATGGCATTTCATATTTTGCTTTGGGAACGGCGTCTTCCTCTCTCCGTGACATTTCTGCGACAGCAGATTAGAGCCATTAGAGATGGAAAAAGTTGAGTACCGTAAATTTCCACCAAAAACGTCAGAAATGTTGATTAAAAATGTTCTAGAAAAAAAGAAGACATTTCTGAGTTTAAATTTCTGTCATACATTTCACCCTATGATTGCATGATGATGACGAAACTCAGAATTAGTTTGGACTTTTGGAGCTCAGGTATTTCTATGCTTTTCTAGAAAATGTCTTTAATCTCAAAATGTCAGAGATTTTTGGCCACTCCGTTTTATTCTATCTAGAATGATTTTAATAAACCATCATACACTTCATCCTGTGTAATTGGATGAATTATTTCTCTGTGGATAATGACACTATAACATTCAGTCAGCATGATTATAAGGCGTTTTTGCCTTTGTTCTGCAGTTGATGCACATTTTACACCAAAATCTTCATCTTTGAAACGTGGGACCCGTCTACTTCCTGAACAGGACGCTGGATGGACATTCCCACATTATACTTACAGTGACGGTGCGGCTCTAATTCATGTTGTGAATCATTTGGGTTTTCTAAAATTGTTGACAGCCATGTCAGACTAATATGTGTGTTTGTAAATTTTGAACTTTGAAGAAAGTCGTCAAGCATATTTCAGTTTGATAACATTGAATTATTTTCACCTTAATTCCCTCGCCTCTGCTTTTCTGCCATTGCATTTAGATTAGTGGGTTTTCCTCAATGAGAAAGAAAATGAGCCTGAAATTACTTCTGTGGTTTGTGTGAGAACAAAAGGACACTGAAGGAAAAAAAAAGAGAACGTCACATCTGGATATCTTTACATGAAGACCCAGATAACGCTCCTCATTCAGTGTTCAGTATTCCTCACCACACGCAGCATTAAACCTTAGATTTCACCTTATCTGGTGTACATTATATTTCTCCGTAGACTAGAGATGACAGCTGCGTTCTGGAAAGTAATGAGAAAGGTAATAAAACTTCTTAATCACTTCCTCTTTTACACAGAAGAGTAAATTAATCATTTATGGGAGGGAGAGCAAGTTTAAAAAAAAGGTTTTGACTTTAATTCTGCCGTTACAAATGTCAGTTTGTGAAAATGATTTTTAATGGATCAGGTCAGAGAATAAGAGGCATTTAATAATATCACTGAGCTAAAAATAATTATTATTGGCCCAACTTAAAAAAAAAAAAAGCCCACAGGGTGAAGGATATGAATCACATTTAAAACCTAAATTTGCCAATAAAAGAAACCAATTACCTGCCAGCCTGTGGAGTCTGCTGCAATGCAATATTCAGAGCAGTGAGAGCTTCATCAGTTCACATGAAACTGATTAACAGCACAGGAACTACTGCAAATTGCTAATGGCTGCCATGAATACACACGAGGAGTTTAACTGACATAAACCTATTAACTGCAGCTAAGTGATAGAAAATGGAATTTGATTAATGTGGTTTGTGAGCGACTAGATTGTCCGTGACATGAGCTTACCTTAAAATTAAAGTTAATTTCCAATCGACTGTTAAACCCAGACCACAAACATCAACCAAAACGCATCTGGGAATTTAGTTTTTGCAAACTTGCCAAAGATCCTCCTCACTTCAAGAGAGAAAAGTTCTTCACTCCAGCAATCAACTTGTCACATTAACGGTTACAGTTCATCCCAGCAGAGCTCTGAAGGTATTAACTCTTTGCTCTTCAGGACTCTGAAGAAAGTTTCCTGTGATGTCCAGTTTACTGCTGACCACACAGAGTTCTGCCAGTTGCTTAATCAATAATCCAGCACACGAGGGAAGCCGCTACCAGCATTGCTGACCAATCATCTTCAAAACATCAAGGTAGGCTCCAGAGATCAGTGTAAGTACTGTATATGACAAAGAGGTGTGGCTGCAAGCTCTCCTGGCCCTTCAAGGCTTAAATCAGTGGTGAATAAAATGAATAAAAAACAGAGTACTGACAAAACCTGCAGGAGGAAATTGGGTAAAGCTTGCATAGATCCGCCTGCTGGAATATTCTGGAGTGTTTTACCCCCTCCAGTGGGTTTTAGCTCACAGGCAGCTTACACAGCAGAGCTGAAGCTTTCTTTGGCTCCATCATACACCCAAAAACAGGAATGATGGGCTAGAAGGAGGAACAATGCAGAAGCCCTTCACAGTTTACCAAGAATGAGGTAATTAAATGTAAATATCTGCAAAGAGAGATGATTTGCATCATTTCCTCGTGTGCATTGTTGGACTAGCTAGATAAATGGAGAGAAGCTTTTAAAAAAAAAAACTCATTTGTTTCTTGTTAATCTCTTTCGAAATGTCTCCAGTTCAGCCTCCACTTTGCATTGTTGTGCAACTTTGCTTTCACCATGTGTAAACTTTAAAGATATTCCAACAGGAGACTCGCACCGTAAAAAATGAGATTAGACCGAGCGGCTTCCTGCAAACACCGAGGGCATCCTCTGAAAGCAGCACGGGCGCTGATCCCTCCAGAAGAATCACCGGCTAAATTTAGTCCTCAGAGGCTTCAGGGCAGAAAATAAACAATGGGAGGCAGAAAACGTGACGGGGGAGAGGAAGGTACAGGAGAAGGTTAAATATGGGGGGACAGATGGAAGTTAATGGGAAAATAGAAAAAAAGATGCATGAGAAGTGGCATTATTATCTTGTTTTTTGCTTTGTGTGACTTAAACATTGAGAAAATTAGTTTATTTTACACAACATTAATTTGGATTATACTGAGCATTAAAGTTTCCTTTGATTCTTTTTTTTATCAAAGTTATTAAGCTTTGAGCAAGTGGAGCCAGTTCAGGTTTTAATGCTGTAAAATGTTGGTCAAACATGATTTTGGTCGACTGAATTTCTCCAACATGAATATTCGCCTTTCTAGCAAAGAGCTCCTGAGTTGTTCCTCATGAACTCTTGTAAATCAGCCGACCGGTGCTTTAACTATGCTGCTGCGACATGATGAGGTCAAGAGTGATTTAAGCAACATGTCACTGCCTAGTTTTAAACTTCAAATGGGCAGGAAAACCATAAAAATCCTTTTTTAAGGAAGGTGTTTTTTCCTGCTGTGGCCAAATGCCCGTTTGAACTTAAATTTACAGCTCTGTTGTTTTTCCCTCTTCCCTCTTTTAAATGCTTTTGTTTTTTGTGTGCTTTCTCCACTGAGGATTTCTGTTTGCACATTAAAGGTCCACACAATTAAAATGGCACTAAAAGAGTGATTAGATAATCTTCGTTAGCTGGAGAGCAAAAGGGTTGAAGGCGCTTTAAAAGACTGTACAGCCGACTTGATTGTACAGAAAAAAACTTCTATCAAGGATCTGTAAATGTGACTAACACGTCGCGTCACTGGAAATCAAAATGAGGGAGTGCAATAATTAAAGGTCAAACTATTTGCCTCAGTGGGATAATTTACAGCACTAAAGGTTCGAGTTCAGCAAGGTTAGACTATTATATTACCTTAAAGTTACAAATAACAGCACTCTGCAAAATGTATAGTTCTTAATGTAATTAAACTGCAAGATGTAAATTTTTATCTTAAAAATTGTATATTTAGTATTTTAGAATAAAAATGTTTTTTGCAAGTAATTAAGAATGTTTGATTCTTGCTGTGATGGAAGAAATCAAATAAAAAGTGAAAAGCTGAAATTGGTCCAGAATGTGAATAAAAGGTTTCTGACAGCAGAAACAGAAATCTAACAGTTTTTCAAGAGGTTTTCTTCACAATGTACACATAAACATTAGTGTTTTTTACGCAACACAGTCAAATTAGAAATGATTCATGTATTGTTAGCTGTTCATTGCAGGTGTTTGTATTGGGATTCTGCTGCAGCCTGTGGGTCACTGGAAACGGATCTGGTTCCTGGTTGGAGTCCGACTCCATGTAGCTCCGACGGTCAGACATCTTGTCTTTATGTCATGATCTCTGTCGCCCTCTGCCATCAACCTCCGCCGGCACAAATTCTGTCTTTCTCCTCTCTCTGCCATCTCAGTTGTATCTCAACTGAGATGGCAGAGATCTCAGTTGAGATACAACTCAACTCAGATCCTTTTGAGCCTTTAGCGATTAGCGCTCCAGGTGTCACTAGAGTCCCGGTTCTTTACCGCAGTTAGATCTAGTCAGCACAGAATAATACGTTCACATCTATCTCAGTATCCGAATGTCTGGACTCCTGCCTGACTGCTCCTGGTGGCTGTGGTCAGCCGTTGCCTGGCTGACAGGTTTCCGGCCTTCAGGAGGTTTCCTCCTCCTTGATGCTGATTGCTCTGCTGCAGGAGGCTTTGCAGCCACCTGGCTGCCGGTGTTCACCTGCTCTGGGGAACATGGGGCAGGTTTTAAAGTCTGTCTCTTCCCCTGAACGTCTCTGGCCTGGTTTCACTGCCGACCTGTTACCTCTGCCTGCTGGAGCCTTTGGGGGCCAAGAGGACATGACTTTTAGGGCCCATAGGCCCCATGGGAATCAAATGCAGTGAGGTTATTACTCTCCTCATCATTGTAACATCCTTACAACTTGCGCACACACAACTATGCTACGCTACACAAACAGTATCTCTTTCTATCTTCACAAGGACTTTGTATTGACTTGCGTTCATTCCTACAGCCCAACCATCACACGCCTTACCCTAAACCTGTAACCCAAAAGCAACATTTCTTCTAAAAATGCATGCAGACAACCAGGACTGCCATGTTGACATAAAAAAAAAATAAATAAAAAATGGTTATAAAATACCATTTATCTCAGTGTGAGGTGACATTTGGTTGAAATGAAATGTTCTCCGGTGACATGCTCCCTTTTCTCACCTGGAATTGTTTGGGTGTTAAAACAACCAAGACTACAAAATGATAAAGTGACATTTTTAGCTGCACAGTCTTGAGTTTTGGTTCCCATTGAGATATATATATATATATATATATATATATAAAAATTTGTATCACAGTTACACTTGTCTCATAAAATATTTTATCTATTTCTATAAAATATCAATCATTATTTAAAGTGAAAGTCACTGATCAAAACATTAAAATCCCTAAGACTGAGAAAAATAAAAGGTTTTGTGAGGAACAGGAAAAAAGACAACTTGCTCATTAGCAGTTGGGGAGTGTGATGTTTGCGTATCTGAAAAAAAAATTCTTATTTCAAGTTAAAGTAAGAAAAGTATTAAGCCGCAGAAAGATTTCTCTGAGCTGTCAGATCAGTGCATGTCCACACAGCAAGTTTCTTAAATAAAAAACTTCAGTTTCCAATGAGGATTAAAGCTAAAGGATCCAAACATTCTTGTCTCTTCATCTCACAGATTAGCTCTCTGACTTTCTGTGTGTGTTCGTAAAAACCCGCTGCCACAAACTGTGTCCTAACTGACGTGATTGAAAGAGACTGCTCTAAACGGAGATAAAAGCAGTTTAGAGCAGTCATAACACAACCAAACTTAGAAATCAATGCCAGACAGAAAGATGTTAGAATCTGGCTTTTATCTCAAAACAATGAGACACAATTAAGGGAGGACTTCCAAAGTGAAGCTGGGAAATGTTTATAAAAAGGAATTGGTTAATGAGAAACTGGTGTGTTTGCTGGAAATATACGGAAAGTACAGATAGAAAGGGAAGTAAGCAGAAGGTCTTTAATTTAAACATAAAATTGAGAAGTGCATTTCAACATGCTTTCACAACAATAACTAGACGTATTAATTTATTGCAGTGCAGAAATCTTGGTCAGCTCTGGTGACCAAACTTTGGCTGTCAGACTGATGGCCCAGCATGAAGCTGTGTTGGTGTGTAGAGGAGTGTGTGGGCCACTTACTAACTGCAAAACCAAACCACTGTTAGTCAGGCAACTGTACAGAAAAACTAAAACTCTTCAGTCTTTTCACATTGCACGTTAGCCTTTAGCATGCTAACTGAGGCTTACATGTTGCTTTTAAATGAATTTTTTGTAATTTATCTAAACATTATATCAATGGTCTGTCCTTAAGCTAAATGTATGTTTTCCTTTGGGTAGATTGGTGGCTTTTTAAAAAGTATTTTCACTTTAATTAGACTGTAAAACGATGGCCTTCAGAGTTAAAACAACGTCTTCTCTGTGGTTTCCAAGCCTTTGCATTGCATTAGCATACCTGAGCCCCAGATAAACATACATCCTCAGCTGCTGCTTCAGATGTACTGATTATGAAATTAGTATGGAAATACACACAGCAGTCGTTTATAATGTTGCTGGCATTGCCAACACTCACGACGGATCGGAATAATACATCCACCTGCATGAAAAAGTGAGTGAATATTAAAGTATTTATGAAGCTATGTAGGAAGTGACTTAAGTAACCCTGACATTTCTTTTTTTTAAAAAAATCTCATCAGTTTAATCTTACTGTAGGACTGAAGTTCTTCAGGGGAAAATGCTTTGCTTCTCTGTCTTTTCAACACCTGGCACTAAAATAGTTACTAATTTATTGGAAAAAACAACAAATGGAACAGTTTGAGGATAGCACTCATATAAAGAAAGGATTACCGGCTGGATTTAGTTTCCAAATCATCCGACACCAAGATGATGTGAGGCTTAATACAGCTGCTAAACACTTTTAACATTTAATGCAAAAACTCTCACACAGATAACATTAATGTTATAAAGTACATTACACACCTTTCTGACAGGATGTGGTCAAATTGTTCATATTGTGTTTTATTTTATGGTTGGAGAACTGAAGAAAACTGTCTATTGGTGGACAGTAAAGTTTTATCTCAGCTTATTGAATGGTTTAAATCTCGATTTATTGATTCAAATGAACGTCATCATTTGCGACAGAAAAACAGAAACGTGGTAAATTGTCCTAATAATAATTCTCTTGACTCGCATCGAGTTGACAACTTGTCCAGAGAGCGTGTCGTATTTCTGAACGCAAGTTCAATTCCACATTAATCATGATATCATGTCCAAGTGTATGAATCCCTGAAACTGAAGCATGTTTCCTTTATTGTGTCTTTAGCTGGTAGAACAACATGCAGAGTCTGAAGAATGATTTATCAGGGAAGCCAAAAGGCATAAAAATGATTTAAAAACTCAGAAGTGATTACAGTGATTTTCCTTTCAGCCATCCGTCAAGAGTGCGTATCCAAAAACATGAAAGGTTTTATTCCCCTGATTTGAAATGCTAATGTTCAACAAAAGGAGCATGTTATTTATCACGTTTCCAGCACACAAGTTTTACTTCCCTGTTAAATCGAGAGCTCAGAAACCTATGAGCCTGAAAGGGCTTAGTTCAGGATCTCTGCAAATCTCTCCAGCGCTGTCATATTTATTTTAGCATCCGAAAGCTCCTGCTGACTGCTGTTCAATAATAGATAAGCATCCATTCTTTTTTTTTTTAAAAAAAAGCACTGTTCATCACTTCCTGCAGATACTTCACAGGATGAAAGAGAAACCAGGGGAGAAATACAAAGAAAGAAACCCGTCTCATCTTCTAAGGCACAAAATGGAACCTGCGTCCAAAAGGAGTCAATTATAGGAGTTGCTGGGGGCAGGAAAGAAAAATCGGATTTGTTTGTGGTGTAAAGATGACTCACTGTTAGCGACATATGTCCCCAAACAGGACTCCTCCCGTCACCCCGTCTCTCTTTTTGACCCTCTCTCTCTCGTCTCTCTCCTTGTGCCGCTCTGCCCTGATGAAGTCACGCTGCCGTGTCTGGTTATGCGCTCGCTCTGACACGCATGGTCAGAGTTCTTCTTGTCACTACTAAAAGCCATTAACCCCTGAAATGATGGGCTGAGGCAGCACTTCTGGCATCATTCATAAAGTATGAGATCCAGTTACCTCATCTGGCTTGTTTCTCTAAACTCTGGAAGTAATGAGAAACAGGCAGGGCAGTAACTTTGAGTCTGGAGTTTTACCTGCAGAGACGTTTATGCTTTAGAGGTTAAATCCAACTGGGCTTCATGGAGTATTAAGTACAGGCTCTGATTTGCTAGTTTTACATTTTACAAACTTGGTAATGTATGTATTGGTTGTGTTCAAACACAACAAATTGCCTAATAATTATCGTCTAAGCTTGAGCATAGACCACAGCAGAAAAATCATCATATACTCCTAAATATGAGGCTGGCATGTCGGTAAATATAAAGACTTAATCTCAGGTTTGATGCGATCTCTGAAAAGATCTTAAACACATTTATTTCTCCTCAGGAAACACTGAATAACTGTGTTTTAAGCTTTTAAGAAGTCCAGGTCCTAAGAAAGCCTTTGTTAAATTTTACAGCGGGGAGGTTGTGCGATGAAACTCGTAAAAAATGATGTGGTGCTTTTTCAAGGTTGTAAAATTCTTAGTTTCTGAAATGAAAATATAAGAAAGGCAAAAGTGAACCTGCTTTCTCAGGTGAAAAAAAAGAGCTTTTTGTTGCTTTACATTTCGTTACCTCTAATGCTCCAGGACAATTTTAGTTCTTATTCACGTAGAATACCATTTTTCTTTTCATATTATCAACATTCCTCTTTAAAGCTCCATCAGCCCTTTTGTGTAAACCAAGGAAAACATGAAATATTGCAAGATGATGCTTCAGCATGACAAATATTTACAATCATATTCAAACGAGGCTCGTTTGTCATATTGAATAAAAACCTTTAAGCAGGTTTCTCTTTCTGAAAGAGCTCCGTGTCTCTCTGTTTCAGTTCTGCCTGGCTGCTGCAGGTGAAGTGTGTTGCAGTTCATCAGCCGCCTTATAAAGAGCTGCATGCTGGAGATGCTGGATCCCGTTTTCTTTTGTCCTGGGTCTTGACCTGACGTGATCCTGTTTGAGAGCTGGCCGTTTGTGGGGACTGAACTGAGCATTTTGGTGAATAATTGTCTAAGAAGTGTTTCTGTTCACAGTGGAAGCTGGTAGGGATTCTGTCATTTTTGTTGCAAACTGTTTTCTGTTGAAAGTGGTTGTGTTATAGTTATATGGGGGTGTTTTGTTTTTTATTTTGGCCAGAAAATAAAAAACACTACAGGATAAAACTCCTGTAGTGTTTTTTCAGAATTGTAAAATTATTTTTGGTTACTGACATCAACTGTTCAGATTACTTTTTGTTTTATGTTAAAGCCCGGTGCCAGAACTTACTTTAGGGGTTTCAGGGTGGGGTTGTAACAAGGCTTTTAAACTTATTTTATACTCCAAATGTAAAGAAATACATTTATAGTGTTGAACTTATTAATGTATTTATTTTACAGGAGTTTATTTCTCCTTTTCAGTTTCCCACTGGTTTAGCTGCAGCAAACGCTCCATGCCAAATAAATCGGTGAGCTGTACATCTGTGTTATGCATAAACATCCTCCACAAAGTGCTGCTCTCCCAGCAGATCTAACTTACCAGCTGGAGTTGATCACTACTCTTCCAAATTGTGCAGAGGCTCAGCTGTGCTGTCTGCTGCGATATTCACTGGAAGATCTTTTCCATGATCAAGCCGCGTTTAACTTGTCATGGAGACTTTAAGGTGATCTTCAACTGTAAAGAAAAAAAATACAGAAATCGGCATGATGTTTTAACATGTTAGAATTTTTTTTTTTTTAAACTGGATGATCTGGAACGAGAAAGTGACCAATTAGCTCACTAATTGGGATAAATCTAGAATAAATTACGTGGAGTTGTGCTAAACACAAACATGTGAAGACTTGGTCACATTTCTTTCACTTTTACTGTCAGATGCTTCAGCCAACTGTCTGATACTCTACCTCCCAACAAGTAGAGGGAAATTTATTATAAATATTTTTAGAATTACCAACTTGCTTTCTTTTAATGTTTTTATCTGACCTTTTACTGATGCATTTCAATCAATACTTCAGTTTCTGTTCTGTTATGATCCTACATATTGCCTTATTAGTTCATTCCTTTGTTTGGCTTGTTGGTTTATTCATGTTTTTTCTGTCGGATCTGTTAATCTTTATGCTGCGTTTTATAATTTTGAGTCTTAGTTTAGCTCCCTTTGTGTTAATTTGCCTCTCGTTCAGTTTATTTGCTTTCATTGTGCCACAGCTGTTCCACATCACCTCTGACTCTTTTCCCACCCCTGCCTCAGTATTTATCCTCCTGCTTTATCGTAGTTCCTTGCTTGATTCTTTCATTTCTGCCTTCTCAGAGCTAACATTTCCTGCCATGCGTGTGTCTCTCATAATGAATTTAAGCATGATCATTTTTTTTCAGTTCACTAGTATCTACACTTAATGTTTCTGGACATCGACGGCAGCAGATGAGATAAGATCTCGCCTCTTTCTGCATCCAACTTGTCTTTGCCCAAAAGGAGACGAGACAAAAGGTGAGATAACAGGAGTGTCCTTGTTGTTGTTCCGGTGTTTTTATGGTAAATTGTATCATGTGAAGCAAGCCAACAAATTTCTTCCATTTTTCAATTCAAAACTCCAGTTTTTGTCTTCACTTCACGGTTTAACAATTAAGCAAACTGAAAAACGGCAACATTGCGACTCAACGCTTCGTTTCACTGTAACCTGCAGGGAAAGTAAAAGGCATAGAGTTAGCTTGTCCTTGCGCTCGGGACTCAACCTACGTGTTGATTTGATGATGTGGCCATGAGATGGAGGGGGGAGGAAGTGACAAAATTCCATGTCACCATGGCAACGGGAGACTGCAGAGAAATCAGCCTCTCTGTATTAATCTCTTTTTAAATCATCTTTGAAAAGAATGGGATGGCTTTGTGACAATATGAGTGTGTGAAGATGTGTGTGTGTGTTTTGTGATTGGGAGGACCAGAGAATGAATTTCAGCCCATGTCTCCTTGTGTACTTTTCTCTCTCCTCTCTCTCTCTTTCACACACACACACAGCTTCAGTCTCTCTTTGCCGTGTATAGATTTTTTTTTGGCACTGGCCTTGTCTTTCTCTGCACGATGCCACATGTGAGAATAGCAATCAACTGGCCTCATTTGGCCCCGTCTCCTTGTATACATGAGAAGACCTTTCCTCTCCAGAGCATCCCGAGCCCTGACTGCTTTCTTTACTGAGATATCAAACTACTTAGTTGCTTTATTTCACCTTAGCTGGTCAGAGGAGAAAATCAAATTTGAAACAAAACAAGAAAAAAATTGTGAGATATGCAGAAAGCAAGTTCAAGTTGTGATTTATTCACTCCAGAAAATAATGAAACTGCAATGTAAATTTTGTTTGTACTTGTGGACACAGTTATGGCTCCATATTTTGCTACATTTCTCCTCTGGAGTTCACAATACTACTGACATTTAGTTTGGTAAAAATGCAAATCAGAGTCGCTGCAGATTTTATGAGAGTAATCAGAATATTCTGTCCTCATGCATCCAACGAGAGCAAGGTCACCTCAAAGTCATGTGAGCCAGTTGATTGTATATTACTTGGGAACAGAATCAAATGCTTAAAAAATGAATCTAGCATATTAAAACTTCAGCATTGTTTTGGTTGGAAAACCTTGAAGGGAATGACATTTAATCTTCCTAATTTTATAGAATTAAGAATGATCCCTTTTAAAGAACCTTCAGAACTTTTTGTCACAATCTTTGAAATAAAAATAATGAATCAGACAAAGTTAAAATAAGACAGTCGGCCTCGGCCTGATTAGTGTATGAATATTTACATCTTCCTTTGATATAATTCTAATATTCTGAAATTTTTCCTTAGTTTCTATTCATTTGATTCCTGCAGAAATGTGACCTGTGTGGATTTAAAAGCCGTTTGTGCTCCTGGAAACTTTGACACTCCTGAACGTTTGCTTTTTCCTGGTGCCAGCTCGGGTTACAAGATGGTTGCATCAAACTGCAACAAAAAGATGAGCTCAGTGTGACTCATGCAGACATTGCACTAAATTATAATCAGCTTTAAATTACTGATTGATTTTCTGCTTAGCACTACACTTGGCACAAGAAATCTATTCAACATTTAATGTTAGTAACCTGTTCCGTCACTACTCTATTTTTTTTTTCTGCACAAATAAAGTAATTTTTATTGTAATATCCATCACTCACTCTCTTCCCCACTCAGTTTTTTTGTTCTCTTTACAGCCTCGTCTTCATGCAGCCTTTGTGTCTCAATGTTATGCAGAGGCCAGGGGTGTGCAGCTGCTGCACAGTCCCCAGCCTTGTTAATATTTCAGATAGTCAGAAGCCAAGGCAGATCCCTGTTTTTTTCTACCCAAAAGGAAAGGCTGTCTCCTCATTTAACCTCCAGCTCCCAATCTCCATACTAACCAGAGCTGCCAAAGTCTCAAGTAGACACGCGCTGATTGCTCCCCGTGGTTCAGGTTTCCCCTCAGCCTTCTTTACAAAAAAGCTCAATAAAACAGGCTTTGCAAACTGACAAAACTTTAAAACTTAGAATTATTTTAATACCATCAAAACACATTTTTTTAGGACTGAAAATATCTCCGGTGGATAAAATGCATGACAGAAGCTCAAACAGTGCTTCTACTTTTAATTAACCTCAATAAATCCTCCAAATAAAGGAAAGTTGAACCAATCAGATTTTCACAGAGCAACATATGGACCAACCATGTGCTACAAAAAACAGCTAAAATGATGGTAGCTAACACATTCCCTCCTATGTACTTAGCATCAGGTAAATAATTTAGGATTTTGATTTAAATGTATTCATCCC
Organism: Poecilia formosa; assembly: GCF_000485575.1. Classification (NCBI taxonomy): domain Eukaryota; kingdom Metazoa; phylum Chordata; class Actinopteri; order Cyprinodontiformes; family Poeciliidae; genus Poecilia; species Poecilia formosa. The sequence continues at coordinate 272,104 of NW_006799977.1, forward strand.
CAAATTGAACAAGCTGTCTGACTGATTTCAGCACAGTTTTCTTGCCGGTACAAGGCTGAAAGATCATTCGGGTTTCTGCCTTAAGTATTAAATTCTTTAGTCTCTTTTTTGTCTTTTATCAGTCATTGCCTGTCTTCAAAGGAAATGCTGTAACTGCTTCACACAGACATGCTTTGAAGTTACAGTTTAACATTTTACTTTATCCTTCAGCTCTGAGGTCACATAGGACTAAAAGCTGCAGGTAAAGTTTGGCTTTTCGTACCCAAAATGTACCTGAGTTTACATTCAGGCGGTTTAGATTGATGTTTGTTTTCAACCAAAGTCTTGTCTCTGTTTTTATCTTGAAGGGAGAAACAACTTGAGCACAGAAAGAAGATGGTAGGGATCAGAAAGGAGGACAATGGTGGAACAACCCAGAGGGGTTCCCATTAAAAATGGTTCTGAAGCCTCAGGCATAAAATTTAATTCAGAGTTCAGAGAAATAATTTCATGCAGAAATTATGAGAGTGGTTATTTTTATTTCTACACCCAGCAGAAAAAAAGCTTCTTTCTGCAGGCTCAAAATATGGTTTTAATGTTTTAAAAACATGTTCTCCATCTTTGCAAATTAAATACCTTATCTATAGCACTGAGTCTCTCTCAGTATATCAGTATCAATGGATTTTCATCAAAAATTAAGACTCTGGCACCAGCTGAATGCACAATGTTCTGACTGAGGTCTGACACTGAAACGGATGTAGCTGAAAACTTGCTTAAGGTGAAGCACAACAGGAAGAAGTTATTATGGCAGTTGAATGGCTTTCTGCTTAAAAGTAAGCAGAGAGAAGTGGAGTGATTAGGATGATGCTGATGTTGTGGTCTGGACACATTAGGAAGGATATGAGCCATAAAAACCAGGAAGGATGAGCTCAGTGTGCAGCTGCCCGTCTCCTGATGACCCAGACTGCTGCTGTCATTTGTGTTCATTTTTGGTTTTATTTAGGATGACATGTGATATTTTTACATCTACATACTTTATTATAATTTAAATTGATTGTTTTTATCAACAGGTCCTGATGTAAATGAACACATGCAGTCACCTGGATTTTCTGTCAAGATGCAACAAGAGCTAAAAAATATTAATCTGACGTAAACTTAGATTATTATAGACAGAAAAGGGTTCCATAAATTACAATTTTTAAAAAAAATATATATATACATTGTAAAATAGACTACTTGACATTTTATCACAAAGAGAAGCTTTGAATTTTTAATGTTTAGACCAAGATTACTTGGTGACATGTTTTTACAGTGAAGGCTGCTGATGCTGCTTCTTTCCACCTTTTTTGACCCAATGATGACACTACCTCACACAAATGAAAAGTTATCTGAACATTTAACTTTCAGATAAATGTGTAGTGTAGGAAACAATAAGCAAATATATGTAACAGAGCAGCTAAAAAGTAACATTTTCTGACATGCCACCCTGAGATGAAAGCCCGTATCTACCGTGACAACTGCTTATTTTATTAGTCTTGATAAACACACTTCTGGTGGTCATAGAGTTTCCCTCCCTGCAGTAGAATAAATCCTAAGGTTCTGGTTAAAGATAAATCACATGCCAGAACACTTTTTGTTTCGTTATTTCAGGTCCAGGTGTGACAGTCTGACTGATGCTACCTGGAGCTGTTTCCAGTCTAATCTCACATTTGATCCCTTGGAACCGGAGCTCGTCTCTCGGCTGACCTGATTGTGCCGGACTGTGCAGGATGCTTTCATAAAGGAGTCACAGCATGTTCCTCTATGAGACGGGCTGCCTTGGAGGAACGCTTCATTTTACAGGATGTGAAGGTCAAATCTGAATGAGGACTTCTGAATAGCTTAACTGGCACCAATGATGAAGAAAGTAATTCCAGAACAAAGCTACTGCTCAAGAGTTCCAAAGGCAAATGATAGTTTAGAGTGAAACCCAGATAGAAACATCCAGTTGTTTGATAAAATGTTTGTGTGAATAAAACCAACATTTTTTTTGCAGAAGTTTCTGGGTGACATGTTTTACAGCTTGTAGGTACAGGAATTGTTCTTCCAATTAAAGGAAACATCAGTTGTGCCACTTGAACTGCAACAAGGTTTACATTATCAATCATCCTCATTGTGATGCCATTTGCTCACAGGAAATGAGTCTTTGTTTCTCAAAAGGTTTGATAATAAGCATCCTACTTCAAAGTGGATCTAGAGGAGTAACGTATAAAACCCCAACAAATTTTAATTATACTATTGCATAGTATAATTAAAAAATCACAAAAGGTGACATTATCATATCAAATGAAATCCACAACACTGGTTTATAGCTCTCTTTTTTGTTCTTTTGCCTGAAATATAACCATTCATACCTTCACTCAGGTGGGACGGCAGGGCAGGTCACTGATTTTCTTTCTGAATCACTTCTCCTCTTATCCCAGAGTTTAAATATGTTACCGAAAAATAAATATGGGGCAGTTCTGGCAACTGATGTAAAACCGGAGAACATGGTAGACGTCTCCCATTGCTCTCTGTTAGCATATGGAGGCTAGCTGTTAATGACAAAATGAATAAAACCCTATTCCCTTTTCAGATGAGACAGAAACCTCTGCATGGATGGAGGATAGTTATGTAAATATTATTTCAGTTTTGGGAATTTGCATCTTAGACCTTTAATCCCAGGATTTTAAACACATTGAAAAGCTCCTGCTCTGTCCACAGTTTTATTTTCCATGATGACTCTCAAGCTGTGAACTCCAAAGAACATATTGGAACAAGTTTTCATGTAATTATGAAGTTTCCAGACCCTTTATCAACCCTGTAACTCTAAGTCTCCAGGTCTACTGTACATTTATGTTTTCCTACAGAACTGAGAGAAATGAATCTCTCTCCAAGTTCCAATTTAAAAGTGGTTGAAGAATGGATATTAGACAAAAAAAAAGTTTTTAAAACTTCTCCCACTATTTGCATAATTTAATCCAGCACATTTTGTGTCTTACGTATTTAGACATAAAAACTTTTCAATTTTTTTTAGCAAATATTTTTTGAATAAACTCTGCGACTAAAACTGCAGAGATTCTCTTCCAAATTATAAAAAATCAGTCCATAAATTGGTGTCAATGTTGGGTGAGAAGTGCTCAGTGAGTGTATTCATTTCAGTTTGTCTAGCTATTTAACGACTCCTTTGTTATCACTGCAGATCATCTGAATTAACACACACACACACACACACACCGGTGACATGCTCTTTGATTCCAGATTAATACAGAGTAGCTGTGAACACACACTGCAGAAATAATCAGCTGTCACCAGGAATATGGCAGAAGTATATGTGGGTTTTAGCAGGATTTATGGCAGTCATTTACGCAGAGGTTTACAGTTGTGGGAGCTGGAAAGGAAATGTGTGGCTGATGAAAAATAATCTGTCAATCTGTCTGCCCTGGGTAGAATATCAAACCCAGGAATCTGACAGTAGGAATGAAATATGATGTGAAATGTAAAATACACCAGCAGCGAGACACTCTGCTCAGTGGGTCCTCATTATCCAACTCCCTCCTCTTCTTTCTTTTGTCTCACTTTCTCTGGTCTGACCCTGATTCCTTCATCTCCATGGCCTCGCAGTCTGTCTCCTCTAGTCAATCTCTTTCTGAGTCTAGCTGGGCTGTGAAGTGTTACTCAGCTTCAGCCTCATCACAGTTTTGATAGCAAAGAAGGAGTGGAGTAAGAATGAGAAAGTGTGAGGAAGAAAATCTATAAGTGTTTTCTGTTTCCCTTTGCCTGAGGTTTTCTGTGAAACGAATGCATCATATAAGGGAGAAATGCAGTGTGACTTTTAGGGAAAATGCAAACCGCTTGTCTGAGGGATTGATTACTTTCTAATTTGATTACAAACATGGTAAGATTTAGTTTCTCATACAAACTAAATGAACAAATCCCCAGTTGTTTGGTTCCTCTGCTTATGGAGAAACGTCCAGGTCAGCACGTCCCACTTTGTATTGTTGTTATCTGTTGTAGCAGCCAAGTAATTAACCCACACAAACCCTCAGGGAAACCATTATTATTTAACCACAAGACTAATATATTGTTGTCAACAACAATTTACACCTCCAGTGGTGCAAATAGGAAGGCAACTATTGTCAAGTAGTAGGTTTATTTAAGAAAAGGGTTGAGTATTCTTGAAATTTCTCTGTTTGTCCAAAATGATTTTTCCTGAACTCTAAATGTCTCTAACATGTTTGCGTGTTTTGTGAACTCGACTAAAGGCAGGAGGAAGGAAGGCTCAAGGACAGCAAAGGTTTAATGATGCAAACGTCTAGATTTAAAGAAAACAGGGCCCAATGCAGAAGTAGTGAAACATAGAAACTGAGAAAATAACTTGACAAAATGAATTAACAAAAAGCCTGGAATTCTGAAAATGTCAAATAAAACAAACCCTGAAAATAATTTAAAAATAAAATCAACACAATCACATCACATACAGTAACAATATGGCATAACACACATTCTGTTTATCAGTCCTGGATTAATTATCTAACCTTGTGGGGAGAAACCAAGCAGGGAACTTAGGAAAAGTTGAATAAGAGGTTCAGGAGAAACTGAATGGAAACACAGAGGATCCAACTAACCAACAGCTGAGAGAGAACGACAACATGAGTCCAAAACCGGAAACAGGAGAGAAACCAGTTCACCAAGATCAAGAGACATGAATCACAGCAAAAACAGAACCAAAACACTTACAACTGTGGATAATGACACTATCTAATGACAAGTCAAGTCATGTGTTTACATTACTAAACATAAAATTCTGAAAAATTTAGGGAAAAAGAAAGAAATGTAAGAAAACAAAAACTAATTTCAGAGTCTCTGGAATTAAGAGGCTTAATGGAGGCAGAAATAACTGTTTTCACACAACGTCTGGATTTCTCTGACTTTTACCTCCATTTGTTTCACTTTAGTTGTCACTTTTTATTTTCTTTCTTTAGTTGATCAGGTTTAAGTGAAGTTTTCTTAATTAGAGCAGTTTGGGAATGATGTGACATTTAGTACACCTCTGACCTGATCTAAAACAACAGACTTTGAGGTTTGGGAAGTAAGCTTTTCACTGAGGTTGGTAACTTATCAGTGGACACACACACACTGGTTCAGGTCGTTCATCATTTACCAGGATATTAAATTATTTACTGTTATTTGACCAAGGGAAAATCCCGTTATGCAAGAGTTCTCTAAACAAGACACACAACCTTTCTCGTCCTGATGACATGCAAACTGTTTATTTCAAATGAGGTTAAGGCGAAAACCAAGAAACCATAAAACAGCTGCATAGAGTCTGGACTAAATCCCCCCCTCTGTGTTAATGTTTTTCCTATAACATTCAAACCGACGGCCTCCTGCGTCGTCTCAGTTTTCCAAATTCAATATGAGAGTGTGTGTGGAGAGCGGATCTGTTCATCAGACGTCTCTTTAGTTAAACCTTTTGGACTAATGGGTTAAGAAGACACGTCTGATGGGTGAAGAGGCGCCGCCGCTGCAGGCTGGGTGTTGTCCGTGGTGCTGAATGGCAGCCATGGCAGCGGCAGAGCATCGCTCGGCTGCTTTCATTCAGGTGCAGCTCTCACAAAGCGCTTTTTAACACCTTCTGCAAGCCTTTAGCTGATGTAATTGATCGTGTCATCTCGCGCCTCTTGGGGTGAATCCCATCCCACTCTTCGGCACACGAGCCCCGTGCCTGCCAACCTGATAGGCAGTCATGCCACACATGGAGTTAATTCAGACGCCTGCTCCCGAACAAGATGAAAGATTGTGTTTGTTCCAGCGACTTGAACCAATCCCCTTGATACTGTAAGCTTGCTGCACTGCAGCTTCTTTTTTTTATTTTTCTTCCGCTGGTATTTTCTGCACTCCTCCGCTCACCTTCAACTACCAAAAAGTGTAGCTTTTAAGAAAAAAAATGTTCTGAAGAGTTCTCCTTCAGCCAAAAAATGAAAACCACAGAAGTGCAGAGATTTGTGTCTTTCTGCACCGTACTTTGTCCTTGTGTTTGTTTCCTCAGACACATGCTACGTAACAGACAGAATAATAAGAAATACCTCCATACTCATGCAGAGATAAGAGCATGCTGGTGAAAAATAATTACATCTATTGGGACTTTAGAATCTCTTCTCGTGTGCAGCACACACAAGAATGCACATGTGCAACAGGAGTTGATAAATACACAAATTCTCCCGCGTTCGTTCTGCATATTGGATTCAAACTGTTCTTCATTTGGTTTCTGTCTGATTGGGAGTGGGTTTGGCTGCCATATTACTGCTGCTGTGGAAATTAGGAGGACATGTGTGTCACCTGTGAAGTCTGATATGCTGCTGCTGGAGAGACGCTTTTTGGTTCGGTACAGAAGTTCTGCTGCAGTCGTGCCAGTTCACTGAGTCATGGGATGAAAAAAGTAATAAATCTGAACTTACAGAGCGTGTAGAATAATGTATTAATATAAACCTCCATTTTGGAGTTTCTAATTTAATTGCTTGGACTTTCATTACATCACCAACTCTCCCACCTGTGCCTTCGAAACAGCAAGCAAAAATAATCCCGACTGCAATGAAAAGATAAGAATTCACTCCACGCCGGGGGATAATCTCCTGATAATGTGTTGTGCAGCAGTGAGGTGTGCAGCGCAGGTAGCTGGTGGTAGTCATTTAAAAGTCCCATTACCAGTCGCACAGACAGCCTCGCCGCTGTGGGATTTACAGAAGTATTGGTCCTCTGAGAGGCTGGAGTTACCAACACCGGTGCAACAAGGATTGCTCTTCCAAGAGAGAGTCACTTATGAGATTAGGGAGCAGAAATAGATCAGGAGCAACGGTTTGGGTTGTATTTTTATTTGCAGTTTGTTTTCCCTCTCCCTCTCTCTCTATTTCTCTGCTGGTCTGCTGAAGTCAAAGTCAGTTGCTGTATTGCAGCACTAGAAGAAAATGTAACTCAGTTCCAGTTGCCTGTATTTTACTGGGGGGCTGTTTTCATTCCCCTTCAAACTTTTTCACCAAGTGGCATTTACAAGTCTGTGAGTATTTTATTGGGGTTGTATCCAATAGAGCAACATGCAGTTGTACATATTTATGAGGTGGAAGCAACACAATGCTTAATTTTCAGATATGAGTAGACTACCCAAAAATTATACTTAAGGAACAGCAGCACTGCTTCAACATATTTCTACTCAAGTAAAAGTAAAAGGTACAGCGTAGCAAAAGTACTCTATATATATATTTATTTAATCACTCAAGTAAATGTAACTAGTTACTACCCAACTCAGATAGTTTTAAAACATTTTCTTAAATAAAACCCAGAAGAGTTTAGGATGATTAATTTCAGGAAACTCTCCCAGTAATAAAACTTTTTGCTGTTTTGTGAACAAAAACCATCAAGACCAAAGAACAAAGCAGGCAGGTTGGGAATAAAGTTATGGGGAATCTTAAAGCAGTTAAAAACCTGAAAACCGACAGATCAACATCTAATTTAGAATCTTTAACTGTTCATCCAATCTGATCAGGAATTAAATGTTTAGCACAGAAGAACTTGCAAAACTGGTTTCTTGTAGAGACATACCTAAATGCATTTCAGAGGGATCTGCAAAGTATCAACAACCGCACACTTTTCTGATTTTTGTAAAACCTAAAGTCATTTTTCTTTCTTCTTACATTTAAACACTCCTTTGAGTTGGTGTCTCACTGAAAATCTGTTGAAATATGTGGCCATAGTGTAATTAAATGTGCAAAAGTGTGAGGGGTATGAGTATGATGAATACTTTTACAGCTGCTGCCAAACTGACATTAAACATCAGTATTTTTATTATCCGTCTTTTATTTTCTGCATAATCTGGGGTCGACTTGAGGAAGCAGCAGCCTGAGCAGAGAAACTCTGACTTTTCTCTTCCCAGCCACTTCAACCAGTTCACATAGTGAGATGACATTTAACGTTTTTATGGCTAAAGACCAAAATCTTGGATTTGCAGGTGATTCATTTCATCCCAGCCGCCTCGCACTCAGTGGAAAGGTATTAAACTAAGTTAAGACCTGGTGCATTTCATGCCAACATATAAACTACAGGTGACTCGAGCTCTTTGTTTTAACTATTGTGAGTGTAAGTTTAACCAACTTGGCTTTTGCTCACCTCCACTCACTGTTTTTTTCAACATCCAGCATTTCTTCTTTTTAATCAGTAACTTATCTTCACTGATAGCTGTGAACTCTAAGTTATTTTTCTTCTCCAAAGGAGTAAAATTCCCAGTTTAAAATCCACATCTGGGATTGCAGACGTGGCTAACTGATGGATTAATGATTTGTGGCAGCCAATTGTTAATATCCATCCCTCGATCGATGGGGAGCAGAGTTCATCAGGTCACGGCTTCGTTATTTATCAATATTAAACACAGAACTGTCGAGCACGAATTTGAGTCTGGCCTTTTCAGTCAACATAAAGGCTTTGGTCAACGCATCTGCAGACTTTTTTTCATTTAAGCAGTTACAGTACATCATGATCTATAATCTCTGGGACTTTGTCCTTGTGTTTTGCTTTATTTAAGATTTATTTCATTCCTCAGCCAGTTTCCTTTCGTTTGTCTTGCCTCATATTACTTCAGATTTCTCTGACGTTTGGTAAATCTTTGAGTTTCCTTTTTAAGGTAAATTTATTTATTTTCACCTTACATTTTGGTTCTGCTCTTTGCCATTTCATGTCACATCACAACTACTACACAAATGTATTTATATGGAGAGGTTAATCTTGCAGATTAAACTGGTAAACTAATACATTTTGCACACTCTGTCGTTGCTTTTGGCCAGTTGCCTAAACTGTGTTTTCTGTTGGTAATCCCTGAGCCGTGTCTGATGCATTTGCTTGCCTGTGAAGGGTTGTGCTGTCCATAAAGCTAGCTTTTAGGAAGACGGCTACAACAGCTCTGATTGGCAGTAGCTGAGCTCGTTCTATACCACCTCCATGATTACTGCTGCATCTTTGAGTGCACTGATTCTTCTTTCTAGTTGCCTTCTGACAACACTTTGTCATTTTCAATCTATTCTTTTCTTTTCTGCGAATTATCCGCCTTGCTGAAGATGTCCAGGCAGTTACAGTGGACAGATTTGCAGGTCTTTTCATAATCATGCTGCAAAGGCTAACAGGAAATCAAAAGTTTACTAAGTTCATGTCTGTCTTTCTAAAGTACTGATATTGCTGATAAGAAATCCTCTTTGTTTTAACTAATGAAAGAAAAGCTTGAAATGATTGAATTGGCATTATTCTTATTCTTATTTCAAAGGAATATTTAGTTTTTATTTATTTATTTGGCCTAACACTTTACTGTCCAAATTTGAGGTTTTGGTATTTTATTGATCTAATTCTAAAGCAACATATGGACATTTAGAATCATCTTTTTCTTTCACAGGGTTAATTATAACTGTGTTCACAACCACACACCACAGATTTAACAATAATGAAGTTAAAACAAAAAAACAACAAAAGGTTTCTTAGTTCATCATTCCAAACAAATCAGGGATATTTGTGGACATATTAGTAAATCAGGTTCATCTGAACATTTCAGCAGCAGTGCGATTCAGAAATATTGCCCAGTTCATGTTTTCATGTTTGATTTTATAAGATTGTATACGTTGGCACGAGTAGTTGCAGTAAATACTTTACTTACCTCATTTCCAACATTTGGATCATTAAAATAAATGTAGACCTTCAGAATTACAAATAAAGCATTTTTGTGGAAATGTCACTATGTTTTAGTTGTGTGAGTGGCAGCCATGTTGGATTTTGATGCATTTCATGGATATTGCAGTTAATTTTTTCCCAACTTGGCACTGCACTGAATTTTTCTATTCAATTCACTTTTATTGTTTTTGCATCATTTCTCAAGAAGGAACTTAAAAAACAAAGAGTCAATGTAATCCAGTCATATATTCCAAGTTAACATTCCAGATTATCAGACAGTGCAGTCAAACTGGTTATAAAACTGGCACTGTCTATGGGGGACAAAGTTAATCAAACATCTTGTTTATTGTAGTGTTTGAAGGTTTAGCTAAAGTGCTACAACCAGGCATACGTCCTTTCCATGTGGCGCCGCAGTCTGTAAGGAAAACATACGAGTTTAAACATCTGGGTTTTAATTTTACTTCAAAAACAATTAAAACACATACATGGAGGAGGGAAGTGTGCAACACAGGTGTAACAAAAGAAAATGATCTACTAGACTAGAATTCAGGGAGGATAAAATTGTCCTATCAGTAACCTATGTGATTGATGCTTTCTTTCTCCAACTATCACTTTATCCCTGTAGTCTTTCAAATCAATATGGCTGAGACTGGGGAGCTTTTGATGGCTGTAATCAGTTTCCATGCTGTTCTTCACAAAGCATTCCTCATGAAACAAAATGACACTGACGGGAGCCCAAAGACGCGCCGGGTTCTGAATCGCTGCCAGAAGCCAGTTGATTCAGGGAAATTCATAGATACGTTTTGTTTGGCTTCTCACAAACTCTTTTTTTTTTTTTAGTTTGGTCACACAGCTTCACGGGAAATTACACATGATTAAAAGACTGCTGATTCTGTTTATTTTGGCATAAATCCAGCAGGGCTGTATTCAGAAATCTAATAACATTTTTCACATGGGTGAAAAACAAACAAGTGCACACGGGGAGAGATGTGCACTTGTGTGAATATTAGGAAAAGCCTCAAGCAATCAATAAAACAAATTAGCTGGGCAAATGAAGCAAAAAATGAGTGAGCCAAGAAAGGGAAAACCAATTCCATCATTTTTTCTTGACCTTGCATCTTTGTGTATTACTCTTCATCAGCCTTAATCAGTGCATTAGTCAGCATTTCTGTCCTATTAAGGGGGTTTCAAGCCTTGTTAGAGGACCCACTGCAGAGAGTGTTTGGGTGTGTTTGGAGTAGCAGAGCGCAGACTGTGCTCTGAGTCAGCAGACAGGAGTGGAACTGAATGTTAAAATGACTAAATGCTAAATGCCAGCTCAGTAATGAGAAACTGTCTGAAGCTGTCAGCAGCCGCCTGGACCAAACGCTCCAGTTTGATTAAAACTCGCATCGTCTGTGTCCCACAAACAGAAAGCAGACGGCACTCTGAAAAGGTCATGTTTTCAGGCAGAGAGAAACATTTGTTCATTTACCCACTGACATATCTGCATTTCTCAAAGTTGTTTGATGTGTTTAACAAGTTTGTGGAAGCTATACTCTGTGTGTGAGTCTCTCTCTCTCTTTCTCTCTCTGTGTGCATGAATAATTTTTGGAAACTGCTCTGATATACATAAAACAGAATATTTTTGTTAATTATTCTGCAGTTCTTTGATGCAGAAGGCTTTCATCAACTTCTTTCGGGCTGTTTTCTCATTCCAAGACTAAGATCCTAGCACTGAGTAAGGTGACTAGTTGTAAATGTTTTGTGGAGTTTTGCTTTCTGGGCAGTTTGTAAATTTGCTGCAACCTTCTTTGAAATTGTTTCTCAGATGTAATGTAAAAGTCATTTATAGAAATTTGGAAAGGAATAAAGGGGAAATGTCTCTGCATACACTTAAACAGCATTTCTATGGATATGTATTTACACTTTTTATACTTTATACAGTTTAAATAAGTGAATTCATCTTAAATCACCTTATTTCCTTACACATACGAAACACCATTTTACTGAACTATGAAACTCACTCAAATTCTCCAATAGTTAAAACAAATGGTATTCTTTAATTGTGTGCAGCATGTAAGTAGTGATTTTTCAAATAAATAAAAAGATAATACAGCAATTTAATCTGTTTAAATACATGTTCTCTTCTTTAACACCTTAAAATCAGCACTTTAAACAAATATGTTGTGATAAACGTACAGTAGAAAGATTTTTGGTCCATATTATGCTGCTTTAAACTGAGTTGTATGATAAATAGTTTGCAGTACGTTTTGTTGACATTTGATCATTAAATTAGGTCAAACCACTCTGGAGTCATGTTTGCTTTAAAACGGGTTTACATTTAGCCAATCTCTTTTTAGTCGCATATTGAAGGAAAATCAGGCAGTGAAAATGTTCCCATATATTTGATAAATACTAATAATCTCCAAACTACAGATTGAATGCTATATCATCAGTACAGCTATAAAGAGGTTGCATCATTTTGTTGCTAATCTGTCTGTCATTATGTTAAAATCATCAAATTAGTTATTTAACAGGATCTTCATTGTCCAATAAGATCCAATAAGCCTTCTTATTGTTTTACAGACATGGGAAAACATGATACCTGCTTCCATCTTAAATCAAGAACACAACGTCACTAGCTGCGTTTCCATTACAAATGTGTGGGAATCTCTGTTTATATTCTGCTAATGTCAAAAAAAACAAATTAAAATCACATGTTAATAAACTCATTCACACGATAAGTCATTCATAATCATGGAAGCAACAGATGTAAACAGTTACATGACATATATTCATAATTCATAGCGCTAGCGCTCATCATCCATCAGCCATCAGAGGAGACGTTGGCGTCTAATTCAGGGGGCAGATTTGGAAGATTCAGTTTTACTGAATCTTCTGTAGATCCAACCTGTTTGAATGCAGCAGGACTTTTTATGAACTATTCTGGTAGAGCATATTGTCTGAAAACACTAAAACAAACCATCATCCTGCTACCACTTCCTGTCGTCTTCTTTGTTGTTTCAGCAGTAGTAACATCAGGCTGTTGATCATGAGACTAGTGTGAGGTGAGGTTTTGCAAAATACATTTATTTCAATAACCTCACTAGGGATAAGCGTGTAAAATAATGGATGGATGGATCTATTTGAATATGCCTCATCCTACCAACCACTTCATCCTAGTGTAAAAAAATTTTTGTATCAAAAAGCGAGAGTGTGTTTCCACTAAGCAAATTTATTTTTGTAATTTTATGATTAATGTAAATGAAGCTTATGATAACAATGAGTCTCCACTTTTATGCTAAAGTTCTGGGCCACAACGTTGAACAAGGAGTTTCATAAAACCAGATTAAATCAGATGTCTCCACTTTTATGCTAAAGTTCTGGGCCACAACGTTGAACAAGGAGTTTCATAAAACCAGATTAAATCAGATTACTTTAAATCAAATTAATTTTTTCATATTTTTGTGCTTTCTGTGTAAGGTTACAAGAAATTTGCAATATATATTTATATAAATATATAAATAAGTGGTAGGTTAAAATCTGCAGTATTTTTGCTGCCAGCTCCAGCAGCTCCTGTCTCCTCGGCGGCGCTCTCTGTAGCCTTCGTTTAAGCTTCATTAAGGCAGAAACCTGCTGTTGGATGCAGGTGGCAGGGCGCCACGGCATTGCCTACTCTATAAATGAATCTGCACATGGAATATGCTGATTGTGTGAGTCATGCACAGCACAGCACAGCACAATGTGTTTGTGCTGCGTATTTATTTTAACGTTCGCTGACACACGAACACACTCTCCGGCCTGGCGCTGTGTTTCTGCCCTGCAAGAGAAGAGGACGATGCTTTTCCAGTTCAGGATGGTGGATGATGGTATTTTAGCTTAACCATAATTTGTCATTTTATGCAGTACTGTAATTTTCAATTTATTTATTTTTTATCTTTACCACTTACAGAATGGGAGGCTCCATTTGATCATTATGTCTCCTTCAGTAAGAAGTTATTGCTTTGAGAAGGTATTCATACTGTTTGAAGCTTCCCGCATTGTGTGTTATTACTTTTCACACTTCAGTATATTTTATGAGGACATTATTTGATAAACCAAAACAAAGCGGAGCATGACTCAGAAGTGGAAGGAAAGCAATATACAAGTTCCCTGGTTTTCAACCAATACAATTCAGAGCAGTGGGCCCTCTTTTTTTCTGATAACACTAAATAAAATCCATCTGGCTTCAGATTTCATCGTTTAAATACACCTGAGGGTAATTCAATCTTACTATTAAAGATTTCCAGCTTAAGTGTGGATTTCTGATGCAGCAACTATTAGTGACAGACTTTATGAACCGGGTTTTTACAGAAGACAGCTGCTGCTGAAAACCTCCTCCAAGATGCTCTGATCAAATGAGACCAAAACATGTTTAATTTATGCAAAAATCCTACAACTGTACTGACATTTACCAGTATCCCCTGAACACATCAGAATACCCACAGAGGATGCTTTTCTTCTGCATGGGCATAGGAGTAGGTCAGAGTTGGGACAATGCTATGGAGGAATCTAGAAAGAAAAAGACTTGAAAGTGGGAGTTCACCTTCCAGCAGAAAATATACAACCAGAGAAAAAACTGAAAGATTTAGACAAAAGGACATTCACGGGTTGGAATGACCCAGTAAATGTTCAGTCCTACATCATACAATTGATTCAGGGGGAAAGACTCACATGTTTAAGAATAAAAATCTATAATTTTTCTTCTGCTTTAGAGTATTGCAATATTTTATGTTTTTTGTCCTTTACAAGGATAAAAAAAAAATTAAAGCTCCAAGGGAAGTGAATGTTTTTCAGGACTAGAGTATGTGTCTTTTTCAAAAAGAAAAAAAAAATACTTGAGGTGAATTTCAGATTCTACTGTTAATGAAATGAAACTGTGGCATTTTCAGCCACATCCTGAGGATGCTCTCCTCTGCTTTGGGAGACATCCTCATAACCCTCAGGATGCGGTCAAATTTTTTAATAAATGCAGAAAATATGAAGGTAAATGTAAAATTATTTGAGGCAGCTTGTTCTCACCTGTTGAAATACCTGCTTTTTGCAGATATTTCTCAACTCCCACAAATTCAGCTCAAGCCAAAATGAATGTTGGCTGCAGTAAAGACAGAAACATGAGAGAAATGACAGGGGTGGGAAGTAGGTTTTCCACCAGTGTTCAGTAAGTTTTGTTGACGTTTGATCATTAAAAATCCTCCCGTTAATTAGATTTTTATGAGATCCGTCATCTTTACGAAGGATCTCATAAAGAGGTAATGCGACAGGCTGGAAGGTGACTGAATGACATGGCAACCAGGTGAGACTAATCAGGAGAATGGAAAGCAGCTTGGTGAAGGACTAAAGGAAAGAGACAGATGAAAACGGAGGAAATAAGCTGGACACAAAAGGATCTTGGTACACAGGAAGCTACAAGCTAACAGAAAAATATCAAGAAACAGAGAAATGAGCACATTAAGGCTAAGAATATCTACACAAAGAAATGAAACAGTATGGAACACCACTAGTCACAAACATCAACAACCAAAATTATCCAGAGTCAAAACAGAGTGACAACCTAAAACCCACCACGGTTGGAAAGATGACAGGTTGTGAAAGAAAGTTTCTGTCAACCATAAAAACCCTGAACTGAATTAAATCAAATAAAATCCATCTTTCAGATGGTCTTTCACTCGTCTTGTCCCGTATCAAGCTTTTTGTCTTTTGCTTTTCCTGAATGATGTGTGTGTGTTAGGTATATTGGTTGGTTGGTTAGAGGTTTTTTCCCTGGAGGAGAAAAGTTGTGGATGTAATGGACCTGTTATTTACCTCTACTTGTTTGCAGTGGGCTAACTGAGTTCTGAGGACTCCTCATAGTCCAAACACAAGCATGTTCGGTTAATCACTGGGAACTCCAAACAGATAGCAACCTCCTTCTCAGGACCTTAGACCACTGAGGCCATGTTGCAATAACATACCTGCTAAATAAATGATTGAGCACCTCACTCATCATGTTCTCCACTAAAGAGTTATATTTTATTCAGCTTGATAGTACTTTTCAAGCTCTACCACATTCTTCTTCTATTCTGTTTGATAGCAGGGTTATCATCAACAGGGCAATCATCGCCTCTCCATGTTTAATTCTGTTTCTTGTCTTTTTTCTGTTGATTTGTTTTGTTTCATGTGGCCAGAAAAACAGACAGGATCTCGTGTGCGTATCGTTGGACAGTCTGATTAAGCAGACAACCCACTCCCACTACCAGGCTCTTTTTAACAAAGCCCACTTTGATTTCACAGACAACACATGGTCGGTAATGATGTTCTCAGCGGAGCACCCCCTCCAGAGTGATTGCAGGCCATGTTTGTTGGTGTTGTTTGGATGCATCACTCTCACCGTTGAATAGAGTGGACTCCTGCTGCTGCTGCTGCTGCTCCTCAGCATTCAAATGATCTTCCAGTCAATTAGTCATTAAGCTGAGAAGAAAGCGCACATGCAGGATGTCTTTTGTTTGTTTCGACACAGAATGACCTAAATACAGACAGAGGCAAAGTGGCCAAAAAAGCAGACAGTCGCCAGAGCAGACGGAGAGGGATAAAACTTCCCTGCTGCTTCGTAACAGCGGCGGAGTTTACTTTTCATTTCAAAGTGGGTTATTTTGGGATTGCTCCTTTTTTTTCCCTCCTCTTCTTCTTCTTCTTTTTTAAGCTGCTGGGAGAATGAACACAAACACACCCTCTCACATATGTACACATCCCCTCACTCCCTGACAAGAGCAGAAAGCCCTCATTAAGATCAAAGACTTGTTTCTCTTAATTACTCTGTCGCTGAAGCCCTATCCTGCCCTCACATACACACACAGAGGAGAAAACTCATTAGGATGGGGTTATTTTTGAACGCAGGATCACGGTTTCTTGAGAGAGTTTCTCTGTGGTGTTTGAGTTCAAGATTGGGATTAGCATATGACCGCTGCCCTGACTGGCTATTTTATTAGTTACACTTTTTTATTGCTTCCTGACAAGCCACAGCCGTCTGAACTCTGAGCTGTACTGATGCCGCAGTGCGGTTCGACGGTTTTTCCTCTAAGCATTGAGAAGTGCTCTCTAGATCTGACATCAGGTTAGTGTAAAAAACCCTTTGGAAGCATTTTCTCAGAGGGATGGTGTGTGTGTGAAAGAAGAGATGTTTACATGAAGACAGAACATTTTGAAGACTAAACTCTTCCTGTTTTCAGTCGGTCAGGATTAGCAAATATATTTGTACTTGTGCCAGGAAAGTCTCCTATCAAATTTTAGATCTCCTTCCTCAGACCTCTATGAATAGTTTGTAGTAATTTTGGCAAAATCCTTTAGAAAGAAGTGGAGTATCTGAGCCAGGTTACGAACATTTTAACTCTGCCCACAGATGCTAAGAGGGACTGAGATCAGGATTGGCTGCTTTATTTGGTGAATGATTATCTATTAGAACTTCTAATTTATTCCTGACTGATGTCAATGTTTCCACAAAATGTTTCTTTCCCATGAGAAATAATTTGTTTAGTAAGCAACAAATCAACATATATTCTTCAAAGTTGATGTAGTTTTTT
Organism: Poecilia formosa; assembly: GCF_000485575.1. NCBI lineage: Eukaryota > Metazoa > Chordata > Actinopteri > Cyprinodontiformes > Poeciliidae > Poecilia > Poecilia formosa. The sequence goes on from NW_006799977.1 coordinate 289,386, forward strand.
TAGGCTTTCAAATCAAATACTTGAATTTAAATTTCAGAACAGTATGTCAGATAACGCCACTGACGGTGTGTTCGTTTTGTCTTTTTTATTTAGAGTTTGGTTTTTATTGACTGCTCAATACAAGACTGGTGCACTGTGGATAAAATCTACTATTTGTCTTTTATTACAGTGCATATTAGTTTTTACTGCACTGTAAAAACTGTATATTATAGAACTGGTAAGGCTTTTAACGTGAGAAGATGAACATTTTTATTTCTTTGAAATAAGATTGCCTTTTATGACTTTTCTTTAAAATGTTTTTTTTTAAATCTGACCTTTTTTGAAGTTCATATGTTTCACGTGAGAAAAAAAAGCAGTATTTTTACCTCCATAAAATTACAGATGATATGCTCACAATCAAAGCCTTAAAAAAATCCACATATATAAATGTAACAATTTTTTCCATCAAATTATGCTTGAAAAAAGTTGAAAAAAGTTCCAAGTAACTCCTGATTAATTGACTTTCTGCTTTCTTGGCATATGAACACCCAGACTCATTCCTACCACTAGCTGGACATTGACTCCTGTGTGTCTCGCCACCACACACTGTGAGGAGGATATTTAGAGAGTTTTGAAGATCACTAATAGAGAACTGCAGCAAAGTGTGGTATCTTGGGGTCACTGAGTTCCCATAACAACCATTAGATTATATCTGTATCTCAATTCAGCTGCTGGATCCTTCAAAACACATGACCCTGCTGGTCCTTGCAGGCCACCTCCTTCGACGACCCCACAGGCTGGATCGTGTTGAAACGAGAAGGCCAAGTCTTCCCCTCATCAGGACCCAGCTTCAGTTCTAAAGTCCTTACACTGTAGCTCAGAGAAAACACCATGAAATACTTTGTCCAGGTTATAAATAACAGAATGACTTAGCACCAAAATACATTAAAGATTGGTTCCCATTGCATCAACCTTTCAAACCACTCAGGTCTTCTGGTTCAAATCTGCTCTACATCACCAGAGTCACAACCAAACATGGAGAAACAACATTTGCTTTTTATGGCCCACAAATCTGCAGCAAACTTCCAGAAAACTGCAAAACTGCTGAAACGCTGAATTCCTTTAAATAAATTGCCTAGAATTGCATTTGATTAATAACAACTGGAACATCACTAATTTTAGTTCATATTCCAACTTTTCATAATATTTTTGTTATTCTGTGTTGTTTGTTTGATGTTTTATGTTTTCATTATTTAAAACACTTTGAATTGTCGTGTTGCTAAAGGGAATTATACAACTAAACTTCCCTTACTTTGTGTTCATCACATTCAATACCAATAAATGAAAAAGTAACAAAAATAAAGTTTATTTAAAAAGGGTCAATGTACAGCAGCTCAAACATAAATGTCACCATCCGACCCTTCACAGGTTGCAAAAATATATATACAATAAAATAAAACAGAAAGTAGAACTTTGTAGACACACTACACACACATATAGACATAATCACTGGCACACACACACAAACACACACACACACCTACACACACACGCACACACACAGTTAATAGTTACATCACATATCTAAGTGAAACTGGTGGTAAAAATTGGCAAAATGTGAATAAAGCTCCATTCAAAGAAAAGGACATTAGAAATTGTAAAATAAGCAAAACTATTGATAATAAGTGTTCACTTTTTATTTCGTGACAAAAAACAAACCTTACAGACCGCTTCCTTTTATTATAATAAAAGGAATAATTCTGTTACCATGGTTAGTATTTTTTTTTTCAAATGTCTGAACCAAAGCATTTAAGTGCCTTTCAAAAACACTCCAACTCCTACCATTAATTACTGAGTAATGACTGCAGTATCAGTCTCATCGTCCATGAATAAAAAGAAGGTGGATGGGCTGAAAATCCTAGATAATGCAAAGAATAACAGCACATTGTTCCTGTGACATTTCCATAAATTGTTTTAAAGTTTTCTCCTCCACAGCTGATTGTGCTGTTTAATTAATGGCATATTTCCATATAAAAATGATAAAACTTTGCGGTTTGTTTTTCTGATATTGTAATGCCTGCTGCTGGTCGGCTTCTTCACTTCATCCCTTTCCTCCTGAACCTAACCTGTGGTTTTATTACAGTGGAGCCCATTTAATTCACTTTGTGCCTTTTGCAACATGTGATTACCTGAGTTACTGCTACTTTCTGCTCTGCTTGAACCGGTATGATAATTATGCTCTGATATATCTCTTTAACAGGGATCAAAACACTCAACATGCTGTCCAGAAAATGTTTGACAGAATTATATTTTGTTTCGTCTTGTGTAATCTTTCTAAACACAGACATGTACGAGAGCCTTTTGTGAAGTTGTGACAACACAAATCGATTTATGGTTTCTTTATGAATGTTTTCTGATTTCTCTACGGCCGCTGTGGCTCACTGCCAAAATGATTTTAAGTTTTTTTTTTTCTTCTGTACGTGTGTGCATGAGTGTGAATCTCAAGTTTTTATATGAAATACAATCATGAAGTGCTATTGGCAGTGGGAATCGTGTTAGATCAAGTCTTCCTCACATTAGTAGTGAGACTCCAGTCAAGTCATTCCTCATCCCGGATGACTTCTAACAGACAAGTGTGCAGTTTATAGCCTGTTTTGTTTCCATAAAGCCCCTAAAGAATGTGTGAATCTGTTTACTCCGTCTCAAAAACACTCCCCGAGTGCCAGGCTGACAATGTGCACGTCCTTTGTACTTCCCAGATAGGACCCATCTTTCTCATTTCACAATCTGCTGCTGGCGGTGTGTCTCTGGGTGTTTGTGTGCATCTCTGTCCATATTTTCGCATTTGTATGTGTGGCATGTTGATGGCACACCTGCCACTTCAAAGCTCAAGCCAGATGCAGAAGCACAGGGACTGGCACCCCAGTAGGAGGTACCCACACAGTTCACTATTGTATTATTACATTTATGCATATTTATTCATGCAGAAACACAATGGCTGCAGCGTTTTTGCGACGCTGCAAAGCCCCATGTCGTCATCTGTGGTCCTCTTTTGATGGGCCAGTCTGCTGAGGTACCTTTCAACAAAACTACACCTCCAAGATGACTAAAAATCTTAGATCCAGAGTTCAAACTGAGTAAAACTGTCTCATGTTTTTATTTTTAAATTGCTTATTGTATTCATTTCACCTTTAGACATAGTCTATTTTTTCATATAAGCCAAAATGGATGCATTATTCAGTCTTTCTCCATCTTAGAACAGCTCAGTTAATGTAGCTGTAAACGGAGAGAAATTCACACATTGGTATGGCTGCTCTTTAATCACTGACTTTAAAATAAATGCTTTGTGTGAATCTACACTGAAAAAAGAGAATGGTCCTCCAATTTAAAAAACTTTAGTTAATTTGCCACATATAATCAAATTAAGTTTGTCAAACTTGCTTTATTACATTTGCTTAACATGACAACATAATAAACAAAATATATTTACTTTGATAGTCTTAATTTGATTACTTGTAACAAATTCACTCAATTCTGGTAAATTCACTTGTTTTCTTTTTTCACTATAATAGCACTCATTCTCAGTATTAGAACTTCCTGTTAAAACAATTCACCTTGAGAGTACCACTCCAGGTATAAAATACAGCAGTGGCAGCATCATGCTGTGGGGATCTCTTCAACAGGCACTGACCAGAGCTGAAGGGGAAGTGGGTGGAGCTAAACCCACGGTAATCCTGGATTATAATCCGCTTGAAAATAGCAGAAACTATGATAAATAAAACCGTGACAATGGCCATATCTCATGGTTCCATTATACTGAATGCAAACATTTTTGAGACATTATGTGCAGCTTTTATATCTAAATGTGAATATGATTAAAATCTTAAACTTCCTCTGAAGGGTATTGAATTTTGATGCAAATGCTTCAGCATATTTATAGCGATCCATTTCTGCTGGAACAACAGAGTCTCAATATTCCTTTCATGCATTAGAATGCTGTCAGGATTTTGTCCATTCAAGTGAGGAAAATCAGACGGGGAGAAAACTAGAGGAAGTAGAATGACATGTAACACCCACACGTATGCAGGCACACACTTTCCTTGTTTCAGTCATTCTTTGGCTGGCATTTCCTGGGGTTGCTGTCTCTGCAGGAGCTTTTCACACATCCTCCCTCTCAGCCTGTGAGCAACACCGATCTGATGGGCAGAGAAGGAGGAAAAGGCAGTGCAATCAGCCAGATAGTTGGTCAGAGGCAGCCAAGCAAAGAGTGGTAGTCAGGGAACGAGACAGACTGTGTGGGAGTTGAGCCGCCACCTGAATTTCTATTTTACCAAAACCAGACATTTTGATGCAAACATCCAGCAGAGATCAATTCGACTGACATGAATGAAAGGTGAAAAAGGTATGTATCCTTTAATGCTCCTGACAGGAAGGACATTTTTGTTCTTCCTCAAACTCAGATATGATCTTTAACTTGTCAGTTCCCCCAAGTCAGAGTGAAAGTATGAAACTTTTACCTCTGCAGAGCAGTTGAACTTATAACCCTTTGGTGGCAATGATGCATGGGGAAAAGGCTTGTCCTTTGTTCAAGTACACTGAGATAAAACCACTGACTTTTATAACATGTGGCATGCATTAATAAGTAACAACTCCACAGCTCTTATATACAGTGACTTAAAGTATTAGTTGAAATAGATCAATATTGTTTCTTTAATTCTTGGGTTCTTTGTAGAAGCAGTGGAAAAACATACAAAATGAGAATTTTGTATAATACATCCCCTTTATTTAACAAAAACTTCTACAAAAGATATAGAAGTCTGTCACTAAGATACCCAAAGGTTTAACACAATGTCAGCCTTCATAGAGAGACCCAGTACTTCCGTATCCTGGAGGACTCAGAGCGGAGCTGCTACTCCTCCATGTTGGGATCCAGTCCAAACGGCTCCTGGTGAGGCGTTTGTCTCATCAGGAGGATACCCAGGACATGCTGGAGAGACTTTCCAACACAAAGAGAGATATTGGCCCACGTGGCCAAGTATGGGCCTCTCTGCTTAAAGCCCCCACAAAGGGTTCACCACAAATCCTGAAATCAGCTTTCATTGACGCAGTCGCACGGCAAAATGATTTTGTTTGCAGACATGCATACGCCTGACAAACTGGACACCAGGCCCAAGTCAAACTTATTTGACATAAAGCTCTGTGCAAAATGTTTTGTTTTTGGTAAGAAGTGTTTTATGTGGAATTTTTTCTTGGACAGCAATGTTAGTATTTCACTTCAACTAGTCAGCTTCCACTCTGGTGTTTTACCCGCAGGAGAAGGAATATTTTTTGAGAAATTTATTTATGAGGTGTTTCCAAATATGGACGTCCTGAAATGACATTACTGTATCTTCACTGGATGAAGTATGTGGGAGGTTTTAGGCTGCCACCCTGTAGCCTGGTTAAAAGGAATATAATGGATGGATGGATGGATGGATGGATGGATGGATGGATGGATGGATGGATGGATGGATAAGAAAACTGGCTATGTGATGTCACAGACCTGCATCTTTCTAAGATTTTAAGAAGCTGCAACAAGCTGAATTATTAATGACAACAGCTAAAAATACAAAGCAAACATTTTTAAACAGTCTCCAACACAGACGCGTTCAACAGGACCCCCATTGCCCCAATATTTGATTAACATTAAAGAGCTGAAAAAAATGCAAAGTGATTTTCAAAGACTGTGCTGGGATTGTGGTGGTAGCAGAAAGATTATAAGATTACTTTGGAGAAAGTGAGAGCAGAAGATAATTGAAATGGCTTGCTGCCAAGCACATACTAACTCTATGGGATATAAAGCAGACTGATGAGGAACAAAGCAGGCGAGCAGATCACTGGTTTGTTGGGAGGATACACAGAGATTCAAGAGCTCTACTTAACAATTGGAGGAACAATTGTATTGAGGAACAACATCTTAGAAACTTCAAGGGCTTAAACACAAAATAAAACAACTCACCTGCAGCACAGATGAGCGAGCAGATTCAAAATAACACATAATACTCGATATAAAAGATGAGTTTATTATGAACCTCAACGTTATGGTCAGCATACAAAGACCCAATGAGGCCAACAGAGGTCTGACTGGGGCACATAGTGCCATTTCTTAGCTTAAACAAGCAATTATTGTAACTTCAGTTGTCATGAAAATGCTGTATATGACAAAAACAACTTTAAAGAAACTGGATTTGCAGTGATGATGCCTTTAAATTGGCCTCTGTCCCTTTAAGAACCTCTTAACCTTCCCGACACGCCCCCGCGTCATCACAACAACGCTTCATTGATGCCATTTACAACCACTGGAATGAGTGTTGTAGTTCTGATGACCAGCTCAGCAGAAGCAGGTCCACTGGATGTTTAGAAATGTGTGAGGGAGACGCGGTGGAGGTGGATGACATCATTACACGATATAAAACTCAAAAAGTTGATTTTGCATAACACCATCCCTTCAAGAGTTGTAGTTATAAAATGTTGAGACATTCCAGCAATAGTAACATTTTTGCACGGCACTGGACATCATGGCACACAAACTTTCATCCAGTGCAACAGCATGCAAACACACACATGCACACACACACACACAGATCCGTATGAACCAAGCTACTCGAGGCATCTTGAGGTTTTCATGTGCCAGGCCTCTGGGGTGACTTAGTTGTGCTTTTAAGTGCTGAGATCAAAGAACCCTGCATGGGTGTACAAACAAGCTGAAGGGCTGGAGCAGTTGTAGCTGTCATGGGCTTGATAACCACTTGGTTAGGCAAGGCCATGTGCTGACTGAATAACTTCTCCCTGACCCCTTTCTGCTTCGCTCACACACACACAAACACACACGCACACATAACAGAAAAAACATGCAAATGCCGGGATGATTCAACAAACACACATCACACAAGCAAACACATTTACATACAAATATATGCACACACAGAAGCAAGAGAAGGTTATGACATTTTCCAAACAGCTTCACTATTGCAGCAGAATCATTCGTTTTATTTTTTCCTCACCACGAGAGGCGCTGACCTCCAGCAGGGAGGCAGGTAGCAGGTGACTGGCTGTGATACATCTTACAGTTGGTCAAGGAGGCAACATGAAGAGTGGGCAATGCATCATGGCAGCTGAAGTTTGAAACACCACACATGGCACTTCAATCACATCCAGTGATTGAGCCGCTCTCTCATACTGTGCGTCGTCTTTCTGGCTCTGGATTTCTTTATTACACCCTGAGACAGCACAGTTCAGAAAGTCAAATTGAAGCCATGCGCTTCCAGTGTCCAACAAAATGTCGGGTGGAATTATCTTTGGAGATCTGTGTAATTTTTTGATTTTTATCTAAATTAAATTGTATGTGTGTCTGCAGCTCAGGGATCTGTATGATTCGTGACCAGCAGAGATGTGTCTGAATACAGTCAAGATACACAATGTTGTCTGGGAAACATGAGTCCAAAATGAGACCCCTGAAGTTTTACTTTGACCACTGCTTTCATTCTGTTGTAAGTTTTTTTTTTTTTTTTTTTTTTTCATAACACAAACACAGGTGTAGGGCTATTGTTGGGGGTTTTTATGCAAGACAAAATCACTTTATTTTGTCTGAAATGTAAAAAAGAAAATATCTGCTAAAAAATCTTCCAAAAATCACCGTATATCAGAAGAACCAGAAACAACAGAGATCAGTGTTTTTTAAGAGACCTGAATATTTCACAATGTTATTGGAGGTGCATTGCAGTGTATCCCTTAAAATTAGAAGAAAATTCTTTCATGTCAGTTTCTCATAAAATTCAGTTGGAAATGGTTTGGATCAATTTCCCCTTTTGCTATTTCATAATGGTCTAATATTTATTTATTTGCACTTAGTTTCTTAGTTGATTCTTGTGTTCAGACTTAACTTTGCTCAGATTATTTTCATGTCTTGACCCTTTGGTTTGCAGATACTTTGACTTTTTGTTCTGCTCTCTTAGTGTTAATCAGTCTCTCTTCCTCAATATCTGTGCTTTCTTGATTACACAGCTGTTTCTCATTTCCTCTGATTAGTTTTTTGGTTCTATTTTCCATTTTCTGTCCCTGCCTCAATAAAAATTCCTGGTTCTTCATTGTTTCTTTCCCGGCCTCTCTGTCCGTGCTCCTCATTCTGTTTAACGTAGGAAAGATCTATAAGTTTTGTTTTTTATTGGCTGAGTTAGCTTTGAGCTAACTTTGTAATAGACAGCAGAAAGATGATGAGATGTTTTAGTTCTGAAATGATTAGTCTGAATTTCTCCAAAGCACTAGAATTTGTTCAATTATTCAGTTCAGTTCTGTAAAGAACTGAATAACTGAATAATCTGCCATAAAACCAATTTATCAACTCCAAATAAACCTTGAGTAGCTAAAAATAGCCTTTCTCTGACACCCACAGTAAGTTTTTTTTTTTTATTGTCAGTGTGATCAGAAAATAATCCATGACACAAAAATACTTTGAAACCTTTGGCTACATCTGCAAAATACCACCTGACATTTTGCCCATGTCAGCTAAGTACAGAAATATAAAGTTACATCAGCTGATCAGCTGATAGCTCAGAATATGCAACCTTAGCTCAGGTGTTAGATGATAGCGCTTGGATCTGGTGTGAATCCACGGACCAGAGCTCTGCAGCTGGGCATTGGCCGTGCATCAGTCTGTGCTCTTTAATAGCACTGAGTTTGGTGCAAACGCCACACATTTCACTGTCCATTTGCTTCACTGTTATGGCTGCTTTTGCTGCCAACAGCTGCTTCCTGCAGGTCCCACAGCAGAAGTCGTCTCAGATTGGTTTCATAAACATAGACATAAGTGCCCTTTAGTGGCCTCCTAAGTCTTGTGTGGGATGTGACAGAACAGGAGATTTGCGGCATGACTGTGCTGCTGACAAATTTGCAGAAATCATGTCGGTTCATGTGAACATGCCATCGTTCTAGAAAAATGGCAACAAGAACTCGTGACTCTCATGACACAAAATCTTTTTAATTCAGTTTGCTATTATAGCACAACTTTACAACAAATGTCTATGGAGTGAACACATTCAGTTTATATATAGAAGTCAGCCCAAATATTAGACCATTTCAAAACTGTTGTGCTATTAACTTTGCAGAAATCACTTTGCTCACATCCTGAGCATGCATGTGGCGACAATGGACAGAAATCTTCAGTGCAATCTGCTGTGACCAACATGGGGTTTGAGAAGCTGACACACTATAACCAGGAATACTTTCTGGAGAACATTGAGAATTATTGGCAGCAGTGATTTATTTTTTTTCCATATTTGTTGATGCAAACATAGATGTATCTCAGTAAATTAGAAAAGTCATCAAAATGTTTGTGTATTTCAGTAATCAATACAAAAAGTTAAACTAATAAATAGATTAATTGCAGACACATTCTTTACTTCTGTGGTCGTGGAAATCTGCGTAAGAAGGATCAAATCAAGCAAAGAAAACATCAAATTTTAGGAGATTCCAGAAATTCCAGAAGATTTCAGAAACTCCTAAAATTGTGTTGAGAACTGTCCAATGCGTCTTTCAAAACTGGAAAGTTAGTGGGAACCATTATGTGGTCAGAAAGGAAAAACTCTTGAATAAAATTGATGCACCATTGGATGGAAATACATTGTGTGACTTTGCAGAAACGAACAAATCAACACAATGCCACAGCAAATAAAGTTGAAGGTGGTTAATTAAAATATTAGTGTATGATCTAAGTGCTGTAAGTGCCTTTTTTGACCAGGCAGCGTATAAAGAGTTTCTCACTCAATAGTTACATTTAAAGAATTACAAAGCTCACTTTCACTTTAAACAGAATTGGCTTTCGGATCACTGTGGTGATGAACGCAGCTTATTCTTTGACCAGTTCCAGTGAAATGTTTTAGGATGGAAACAAAGTCCAGATCTTTAAACACAGAATGAGTCAGAAACAGCTTGTAAACTAATTAGGAGGAACCTGATCCCTGTTCTCCGTTCTTTCTTTTCTAATATCTTCACGTCTTAAAGCAGAATGTAATTATTAAGATTAAAAACACATATGAAAGAAAAACAGAGACAGCGACTGGAAGTCATGTGAAATGCAAGAGGAAAGATAAATTGTATATTAATGAAAGCATACAAGATAAAGATGAAGAGAATGATTCAGCACAGATAAAGGCTTAAAGAGCTTCTATGATTTTGCTCTAATTGCCCATGTAACTCTCTTTGAGATGGACAAGGAAATGATAATGTCACATTAGGACCAAAATAGTGTGTTTTTTATTTTAAATGTGCTATTAACTTTATATATATA
>NW_006799977.1:300503-313885 GCF_000485575.1 Poecilia formosa
CCAAATAAAAAAAATTAAAAATCCCTCATCCTAGTGCCAAAACCTTTTTATCAAAATGCAAGAGCTTTTTTTTCAATATTGGTTAGTTTCAATTTAGCAAAGTTTTTTTCAAAATGTTAAACAATAAGCTACAAGTTTAATTCAGCAATAGTCAAAACCATCCATGAACAAAAAAACAAAACGCTGTTTTTCCATGGATTTAAAGATTGCTGATCCATTATCATCATGTTGGAAACAACTTTGACAGATTTTTTTCCCCCTGGTTGACTCGTTTTTTTAACTGTGAAAGAATCCATGTGTTAACATAACACTTCAGTCCAACTTCCTTCAGCAGTATGTTTGACTCCATCAGAATGGAAATCACCCCCTCATCACTTCTGTTCTATTTTCTCCTTGTTGTCTCCCCTCCCGGGCGCGTCGCAGGACAAAGTGAACGGCGGCGGCCCCCTCATATCTGCGCCTGGGCATCGCTGCAGCGTGGCATCTCAGCTCAGCGAGCAGAAGAGGGGAGATTATTCTGTGCTCACATCAAAGGAGGTTTGTCTAACTTGGGTCTGGCGTTGTGCTGGTAGAGCAGGCCCTCGGTGCAGCCTCTCCGTTCTTATCTCTCCCCCACAGACTCTCCCCGCTTTCTGCTGCAGCACAGCTGGCTCCCGGTAACACTGACGCATGAATTTGTGGTTCTGTACAGTCAGGCGCGCACACAAACACCAGTTCCCGTTCCCCTTGTATGAAAACACACAAAGACGCACAACACTGAGGCAGCTCTTTTTTCTTCTTCTTCTTCTTCTTCTTCTTCTGATATTAGTAGAATTTGTTCTGCTGAGCCAGTATCTCTGCCTCCCTTCTCCAGCTTCTGCTGAGAGGTGAACCTGGTTCAGTGAATATGTGAAATGGATTAAGGAAAACGGATTATCACGGGACAGATGCGTGGAGAAAGAACTCTCTCTCTACATGTGAATATGATGTTCAGTGTGTATTGTGTGCATTAAAAGCCTAATTCATTGAGGTCAAGTAAACAACAGTTAACTCTAGCTCAATCCAATGAATTTTATTTTTAGTAACTAATTTTATTATTTGACTTAAGAGAGATGGTTCTCTAGAATTTATTCATCTCATAGCAGCATTTTCCTCCCTTACCAACTTTATCGTGTTCACACTCTGCACAGAACACAGCCACCGTGAAAACACACCCTCACAATATAGGGCAATTTAAAAGGTCAATTTAGACTGTGAAAACCCACACATCACCTCACTGAACCCAGGCAAGACTTAAATGAGAAACCTTGTTTGCTTTGAGAAAATACTATTTTTGTTCCTGTTGCTAATTGTTAAATCATGCAAATATAATAAAACAGTGAAAGCAGCAAAATCCAGAGTTTCATGTAAAGCTGGCATTCAGTGAAATGAATTTCAGTGAAAATATATAAAAGAGAGACTTTTGAATTTGCTATAAATAATAGAGAGATGCGGTTGGAATGTGTAATGTAAAGTGTTGATGTTAATTTGAAAATAAAGTTTAAATATGTAATGGTAGAGATCAAATGTTTTAATTGAAAAAGACATTCAGGGTTTTTCTTTGGGGTTGGATAGCCTCTTTCCCATAACCCTAATTTTTAGCTCCCTCTATAGGTTCTCTCTCATATTTAATCCAGGACTCAACCTGGACCTCTGCAAAATGCTCCTGCTACTTCCAGTCCAAAGAAACGTGTTGGTCAAATTAAAAACAGCAGATCTCCACCTAACTGCACTTCAGTATTTTTCTGTGAAACATAACTCCAATTTATTTGCAAATTCACTTATTCACAATTTTTTTTTATTAGAAAACACAGATTAGGAGGCTGAAGTACCAAGACTCAATGCTACTTAACATGCATATGACTGGGGCTTGAAAAGCAGCCAATCCAGGAGAGCCATTCGTTTTCTTTAGTGCTGATTGGCTGAACCGCTAAGCAGAGCAGAGACAAGGAAGACTGCAGATGTTAGCTTCTGTGGTAATGTTGAAACAGTTTCCGCTGTGTGTATTAATGCATACTGAGGTTTACGTTGTGTTTGAATTATTAAATGTGCTATACATTGAATTATTAAATTAGGCAGTAGTAATAATGACCCAAAAAATGTTTTACTTTGTAAGAAAAAAATGTAAAATGTAAAGAAGTCAGACAAAAATAAGACTTTCTCACACCCTTTGTAAACAGTTTGCAGGCACACAGCTTAACACTAATATGCAAGAATACAATTTAAATTGAATCTATTTACTTTAGACTGCAGCTCAAAAGAAGGAGTTCACATTTGGATCTTTCTTCCCTGTGTTGCTCTGTCCATAAATTCCTACCTGCTTCACAAATCTGTCTTTATTTTCCATTCTTCTCCATCCACTCCCCCTCCTCCTCAGTGTTTTTGTTGTTTTTGACTTTTTGCAAAAGGTGGTTTTCTTCCATTCAGGACTTCGTCCTCACACAGTTCACCTTATTCCTTATTGTCATCATATTCTAATGTTGCTCTGATTCTATTAGCCCTTCAAACCCAGATAACCCAACACTTCACGGTATTATAAATGCAGCCTCTGCCGATCTACTGACTCGTTAAAAACACAACACACGCTTAAGATGTCGGTGCTGCTGCAAAAGGTTGTTGTTTTGTAGCGACTGCATGCACAGCAAAATTTCTGACACCTATGTGAAGATGTGCATTTTGCAACGATGCACTACTGAAGAGTCAGGAAAGCATTTTTTTTTCAAAGCTTAAAGTCTATGCAGTCAGACAGAAAGTTACATGTGAATGGGTTAAGCACCCTTCTCATAGCTAATAGATTTTTAGTCAAATTGCGGCACTTTCTCTCATCTCCTCTCAAAACTGTGATGAATCAAACGCGTGTGTGGAAGAGGATGACGAAGAGAGAGACTGTGTTTGTGTTTGTCAGTCTGCTCTGCGTCTGAGCTGCTGTTACAGACATTAACCGATCTGTCAAAAACGGTGGAAATAAAATCTGACTGGTTCCAAAGTGTGAACCCCACCCACTACAGACAGCCAAGCCTGCTTTCCCATTTCATGTTGAATTTCTGGAAAACAAAAAAACATGTCTGATGATAAAACAGAATTTACATTCTGAATAGTTCAAAATCAATTTATTTAAGAAGATTTTTATTATATATTAATACTTGCTTAGAACAATGAAGACAATAAATGTTTATCATATAGCGGTAAGTTCAATTGAAATATTGTTTTGTATTTATTTCTGTTTTAAGATAGTTATTCAAGGTGACAAGATATAACAGGACTCAAATAGGGATTCATTTAGTCTCAGGATGTTGGTCAATATTTAACTCAGTTCTGCAGGTCGGAACATCAGAACTTAGAACATCATAGCAAGAGCACAGTGACTCCTACTGGTGCATTGACAACATTGCAACCTCTAAAACTGAGCGCAGTTCAAATCGTCTTGGTTCCTGGACAAACTACCAGCCTGAGTGAATAACTTCTACTGTCTGTAACCAAAATATCAACCTTACCTTATCGATGACATGACTTTCATCTGAAGATAAATTCCTAATCTTCCAAGTAAGTTAAGAATGTGGTTAAAACAAAAAGAGGAGATTCTTTATTCTTGATTTTGCTTAAAATAAATAAACTTTTGATTTGTTAAAAAAAAAAGTAAACAAACTTGCCTGCTAGGGATTACAGGAAGAAATGTCTCCTAATTCAAATCCATCTGCAAGATGAGCACTAAAGTAAATAAACAAACAAACATAATTAACTGAGCAAGCTTATTACCATAATTCTAAGCAGGACAATTGATTTATAAGATATACAGTTTTGTTGACAGACAAGTTGTGTTTAGTGCTAATCACTAATCAAAAACTAAGCTGATTATAAAGTATCTGTTTATTTCTCAGGTACAAAAGGGAATATTGCTTTTGATATTCAGGTTTTTAATTTTATGACTTAATTTTAATTTAGATTTTATTTGTTTTAGTCTTAGAATGGAGATAAAGATGGGAATGAGAGACTGGCACACTGCCAGGGAATTAACCCAAATGGAAAATGATGAAAACACAAAATGTCAAGGGTTTGCTCAAACAGCATTATTTTAAGATACAGATAATGAAATGTATTAAGCTGATAAATGAAAACATGAATACATAAAATACTTAATTAGATCTCCAAAGATAGTCTGATCCTGCAGTTTGCCAGGATATGAAGCATACACTTCATATATTTCCTCAGTTTTTCCTCACTTTTTACATGTTCTAGATAATAAATAAATGTGATAAAAGATTACCTTGGTAAATATTAAAATAATGATTGTAAATGGAAAATAGCATCCAAATTGAAATTCTAGTTTTTTAGATGATTAATTATTTGCTATTAGACAGATTTTTGTAAAGATGATTGATTTCAGTTTCCACAGTGAGTCTTGTTACCAGATCTGTATAATAAAGAAATATCCTCAGCCTGTCTGACAACATGAAGAAAATCAGAAAATCAAACCGTAACACAGAAATTCAAGAAAGGAATTCAAGATTATATTCAAGATCAGACAAGAAACAACTTCACTCACATCCTTCAGTCTGAAAAGAGTTACAACACCAGCTTTAAAGATTTGGGCTCTTGTGAATCAGGGTGAGAGCTATTATACACAGATGGAGGAAAATAAACAGTGGTGAAATTTCCCAGGTAGGGCGGGTGTACTAAAAGCAATTCAAATATGCATCAACTACTAATCCAGGATGTTACAAAACAACTGCAGGCTCACCTTTCCTCAGCAAGAGAGAGTGAGGAACAAAGTAGCCCAACGAACCTTTGGATGATCATAATGACTTTTGTAGAAATATTCAGTACATCTAAAGGAAATGCAGATTTTCAGAGAAAAGTGATATCCCGGCAGTACAGTGGTGGTCTGAGGCTGCAGTGCTGCTTGGGCAACTTGCTGGAACTGAAGGAAAATCCTGAAAGACATTTTCTGGTCATCAATCAATTTCCTTTAGCTCAAATAAAACTTTAACTGTTTTGTTTTGGTCAAAATAGAGTCAGCACTCTGACGTAATTAAAATGCTGCGGTATGCTCTTAGAGAAGAAATTCACCCTCTGATGTTGCTAAATTATCATATCATATTTTTTATAAAGAGCAGGAATCCAAAAAACAGACTCACTGCAGTTATCACAAATTATTTTTCTAAGTTGTTTCCACCAGGGCTAGAACAACAGGAACAAACTTTACGGGACAATCACTCTTTTGCATGGAGGCACAATTGTCTGGAAAGTAAAAATGCACTTTTGTATTATATCCAAACTTGATGATCTGAAATGAAATTCACAGCCCTTTAATTGCAAATTGAGCCATCAGTGACAGTCCTGACCTTTGCTCCATCTGTGCACCAGGGGTTAAAAGTACCACTTAGATATTCATTCACATATATCAGCCCCTCTGTTCTCAAACAAACATTGCCCTTGACTTCCTTTCAGCGTTCTGTTTTTGGTTCCAAAAGTCCCTTTCTGGCAGGAAGGCAAACACAGAAGAACAAACTTCAGCTCAGAGCCGTTAGCTTTCCGTCCGTACGTCTGCTGCCATGGACATCTGCACAGTTTTACTGCTAATATCGCTCGTGTCTTTTCACACTTTCCACGTGAACGGGGAGGGTTTTCTGCTGATGCCCATCGAGCTCGCTCCAGTTCCCTGTAACGACAAAGCTGTGGAGAAGCTTTCTCGCCTGGCTGTCACTTACATCAACGAGGATCGCACCGAAGGCTACAAGTTTGCCCTCAACCGCATCGCCAATGTCTACCTGCACGCTCAGGTCAGGTCAGCAAAAACATCAACAGCTAGTGGGAAGTTCTTCAGCTACACACAAAAAGTAGTGGAGTATAATGTCCAATAGACTTTGGCAGTGGTTTTGCTGCTCTGGGCCTAATAAAATAAACAGGAATGGGAAATCTGTAGCTAAAAACAACAGGAAATATTTGCTGTTTATGCTTTGCTGTAATCAGTTTCCTCTGAAGAATCTCACTTTTAATATTTGCTCAAATAAAATCCCTTTGAAGCCTAATAATAGATGGTCAGTAGGACTGGAGTAACTATAAATGAAGTCCAGGTCATTTCAGTACACACCTGCCTCTGCAAAGCGGTTTTATGAACTTTACGCTCTGCTGCTGAAGTCTAAGATCTAACTGTGAAATCGATCAGGGTTTAAGAGATATTATTTAACCTTCTAACCTAAAAGTAATCATTTATTTTCAGGGCTACGGCTAAAATCAATATCATACAATGTACAGCATATATGAGAGTTTCCATCTATGTGAACTATACACTCAGCGTTTGCCACTCAGGACCAGAGAGTGGCTCATGTAACCTGCTCCTTGTGTTTGCATTGTGAATAACAGGGACCAGGAGGTAACGTGTATTACCTGGACCTGGATGTCCTGGAGACCAAATGTCACATCGGCAGTCCAAAACCGTGGAAGCGCTGTGACGTCAGACCCTTCATGGAAACAGTAGGACACACACACACACGCACGCACGCACACACGCACGCACGCACGCACACACGCACGCACACACGGTTTGTTCAAATACAAATGTTTGCATTTGTGCTATACATCTCATCTTTTCGGACTTCTTTTCCTTTTTCATGGATGGAATTTTGTTGTTCATATTATTGATATATTTATTATAAACGATGCAGTTTTCCAATTTGTTGTTGCTTTAGCTTCATATTTAGGGTTGATATTCTGCTGAAAAGCAAGCCTTTGCATAGTTTCAAGTCTTTTGCAACCTCATAGGGTTTATTCCAGTACTGTTATGTATTTTTGCTCCATTTTAAAATCTACTCCATCTTGGTCTCATCTGATTAGCCCACCGTCTTCCACATGATTACTGCGACCCCAACATGATGGCAAAGTTTAAAAGAGATTTTTAAGGCTTTCTTCCAGAAATTATTTCTAATTTCCACTTAAATGCATTGAAAATCTGAGTTTTAAGGTGACATCATGGCAAATATTTGAGACTGTGTACATTAAAGAGTTTGTCATGATGCATTACTGAACCTGCTTCTGAAAAGTGTTTATGAAATTTGTTGTCTTACTGAAAAAAAATTACTATTAAATTATTTTTAACCATAGTAACAACCGATCGAGGGAGTGTCTGTAGTGACTCTGCTTTTCTTAGAAATACATTAAAAGAATCTGCTGGGTTAGCTTGAACAATGGATGACACAGACGTCCAATAGGCCTTCCTACATTTCCCATGAGGGCAAGTTGCAGTTCCATAAGTCCTTTAAGCTTTTTGTGATGGATTACAAAATAAAACGATTACAGCAATATGATTGTATTAATTTTAGCCAGATAAAAACTGCTTCTAATGCTGATTACAAAACAAATATGTCCAGTTTTAATCTTTCTTACGGTGTTTTTATTTATAAAAAAGACACTTTGCTAAAGGTGCAGCTGGATGGCACTGATTTCTGAGAAGACGTCTAACTCACATTTTTTTCTATTGCTACTATTATTACAATGTTATAGACATTCTCTTTGTGATTTCCTGCGGTATATGCATGGAAATAAAACTGGGTCCAACAGCAGTGTCACGGCCCCTGGCCTCTTGAGGCTGTGCAGGCTCCTTTTACTTCTGCAAGTTCAGCTGTGAGAGCACACCTTCCTGATTGGCTGCCTGGAGGCTACCGGACAGCAGCAACCCCGTTGGACCAGCAGAGGATTGCAAAGCCAATCAGATACTGAAACCTACAATTGAAACCATTCCTCCAGTGGGGCAGCTTGTAGGAAGAGGTTTTGTTAAGCTGTCAACCACCTTTGGTTTTGCTTATAACTGCTTTGGGCAGTTTTGAAATATTTTGTTTCTGCTTGTTCTGCTCCAGCTTGATTTTACTCAACCTAAAAGCTCGTGTTTGGGAGGCTTGGTGCTCCCTTTGTGTTCCTTTTTCTTTTGGGTTATCGTGAGCTAGACTAGTTTGGGGATTTTGTCATTTAATTTGCATTCTTTAGTTTATTTTAGTCCTATTCTTGAGTGTTAATCAGGTTAAATTATATTGTGTTTTGGTTTGGTGAAACCATCTTTTTTGTTGTAATAAATCATTTGAAGTTTCACACTTCTTTATGTTACCTTCCCTGATCCTTTAGACTTTGGGGTCGTAACAAGCATGAGTGACAAGGGAACTTTAAACTTAATTGCCTTGAGTCATCTGAAGACATTTGTTCTGCTTTGAGGCCACTCTAGTTTAATTTTTGGATATGTTTTTTATATTAAACATTCAAAGCATTTATGACCTAG
Source organism: Poecilia formosa (assembly GCF_000485575.1). NCBI lineage: Eukaryota > Metazoa > Chordata > Actinopteri > Cyprinodontiformes > Poeciliidae > Poecilia > Poecilia formosa. Next base: position 308,788 of record NW_006799977.1, read on the forward strand.
TGATTAAACCAGAGATCTTGTCTTTTTGATTCCTTTCAGCAAATCTCGGGTAACTGCAACACCACCATCCTGCACACACCAGAGGGTTACTCCTACCTCTACAGCTATGACTGCGCTCTTGTGCCAGGTAAAGCTTTTTATTATTAAACTCAATGAGCACAATACAGTAACATATCAACATATTTAAAAAAATTAAATACATAGCTTTGTTATGCGAAGAATGGCTGCTCTTTGTACCATATAAACTGTGTTGCTAAAGCTTCAGCTAGTGCTAATAAATAAAAAACGGTAACAATCAGTACAGACCCAATAAAAATTAGAACTAGTTAAATTAATGGTGTGAATATTCCTTTTTTTATTTTTTCCAAATATTTATTCTGACAGCTGCACAGTGGCACTGTTGGTAGAGCTGTTGCCTTGCAGCAAGAAGGTTCTGGGTTCGATTCCTGGCCCTGGTCTTTCTGCATGGAGTTTGCATGTTCTCCCTGTGCATGTGTAGATTTTCTCCAGGTACTCTGGCTTCCTCCCACAATCCAAAAAACCCCTCCCAACCCCACTAAGGGACAAGGGTGTAAAGAAAATGGATGGATTTATTCTGACACTTAATGTATCAGATGTAGCCATGAAGAAAAATATCAACTTGCAGACAAAAGAAGATTGCACCAAATGTTTCTTTCTAAATCAGTTGTGGTCAAAACATAATCTGCTGATTTCAATCATTGTCCTTATTTTATTTTTTATTTCAATTTCACTATTTTTTTCTGTAAACTCTACCTTGTGTTTTAACCCATGTCTTTATAGATCAATAAGCCCTATTGTTAGAACTACTAGATGTGCACAAGATCACTCAGGCAAGCTCTTGTTGCTGCAGATCCGCCAGAGAAGCTACAGCAGACTTGTCCAACTTGTCCCGTCCTGCTCTCCGTAGACAGCCCGGTGGCCATGGAAACCGCAGGGATCACTCTGGAGGCCTATAAGAGGCAGTCCACTCTGGGCGCTGGGCTTGGTGTGAAACGGGTCACCCGAGCTGCAGTTCAGGTACCGCAGTGGTTAATGCTGGCAGGAAACTAGGCTCCGCTCCTGAATTCATTGCTCAACAATGTATTGAGTGTTAGTTTTATGGGGAAACTACACTGAAGATTAATCTTTGGGTGTGTTTGGGCAGACATTATAGGGCAGGCTTTTTCGCGTCTTTGGGCCAGTTGAAAAGCATTACCACTCAGCAGAAACTATAATGCAATGGAAGCACAAGGCTTCAAAGGATCAATGAGGATGTTTATGCCTGTATGGCTTGTCCAGCTTATGTTTGGGGAGCAAATACAGAACAGAACAGTTTCTTTGTAAACTAAATCTTTGTATATTGCCTCTCGTGGTAAATGACGGTGCAGCTGTGGGATGGAAACTAAAGGGTTATGGCCAGTGATGGTCATTACAGGACATTTCACATAAAAATACAACGGCTCTCCGACTGCCAGTACTTGTGAATGTATTTGTGCAGTTTGTCACATCGTTTTATTACACAGAACGTGCCAAAAAAAGCGGTGTTTGTAGAGTACACGGTCCAGCAGTGTCCAGAGGGATTTACGGAGAGAGGGACCTGCCAGCGGCTGACTCTCAAATCAGACACACAGGTACCTCAGCAGGCACTAACCAGGTCAAACGTCAAAGGGTCGCTCCATGAGTAACATCTGTGACTAATGTGTATGTTTATTTACTGCATCATTTTTTTTTCATTCCTCAGAGATGATCCTGCAGGAAAATATTAAATGTATTACAGTAAGATTGTTCTTCAACTTAGAAATCTGCTATTATGTATCATCTGTGTGCACAAATAAAAGTCAAATAAATTAGCATGTAAACTTGCACTATGAATGTGGAAAAGTCTAACCTTTAATTTGGGTACATGTAGTAATAATGCTCCCATTAAGAAATAACTTTCAGACAAAAATGACTCACATTTAGAGACACACTTGCACTGAAAATTATTATTAAATAAATACAATTTAATCATTTTTACTTGATAGTTTAGATTTTTTTTTATTTTTATAAAAGATTAATTATGCCATGCTTCGTATAAATCTGACATGACACAGAGGCCAATTTATTCCACCAATCTCCAAAAATGGAAAGACAAGAAAACATGCTTTTTAACTAATGCAGATACAATAAATTATATTTTTCTTGTTTCTGCATTAGAGAACTGTCAGTTTTCTCAGTGTGGAATTGTTAGGCGAATGTACAAGGTGCTGTTATTCCCAGCAAAATCTTCCACAACCTCAGTCTAAAATTAAAAATAATAATAACTAAGAGAACTAACACCCACCAAAGAATGAATGCACTGTGTTCTATGAATAGATTAAACAAAGTTGTTCCAGAGAGTAAATACTGCCGTCAACCCTCCTAACATTTTGAAGGTAATTAATGTTGTTGCTAAAGCTTCAGTTTGCATCTTATTTGTTGTCACCTCAGCAATCCCTGGACATGTTTTTTTTTTTTTAACATGACAAGTTATTCTCTATTTTTAAGCTTTGAGTAGTTAAAAGGCTTCAGCTTAGGATTTTTTTTTCTTTTTTCTTATTTCAAAACTTTGGCAGGATTTATATTTATCCTGACACTCCATCTAAATACTTGAACCACTAATAAAAACACAAATTGTCTTTTTTCCCCTTCCCTCAGACGGCAGGTTTCTGTACAGGATCCGTGTACGGAGACATGAGCAAACACCCGGACGTCCAGGTGTCCTGTGAGATGTATAAGATACAGGTACAGTAACAAAAAATTCATGTTCTGTTGTTTTGTTGTATTTAACACCACATTATAGAGTCATTTCCATTGGAAACAACACAAATCAGTAATCAGCATGCAGTGTTGTGGTACTCGAGATCGGTCTTGGTCTTGACTTGGTCTCGGACCCTAAAAGTCTTGGTCTTGTCTCGGTCTCGATACACTCTGGTCTTGGTCTTGTCTTGGTCTCGGGTTAGGTGGTCTTGAACACAACACTGTCAGCATGATTGGAACAAAGAGAAAGCATAAACAGAAAAGAATGTCGACATTTTTCAGCAAATTTTTCATTTGCAATTAAACAAATTTAAATTTAAATGAATAGCTTTTTTACCAACAAAATTGTAATAGAAATAATAAAAGAACCATGTGACATGAAATTACTTAAAACTTCAACAGAATGCAACATTCACATTACAAAGCACTAAAATGCCCATAATCCACCATGACAGGAATAAATTGTTCAATAATTACTAATGTATGGTGAATTTTACACAAAATTGGGAAATATCAAACATGTTTCTTAGGGGACTTGTGAACGGCTCGATTGTTGAAAGGTGATGTAAGCCTCATTCATCTGATTTATTTAGCAGATTTTTTTTCTTTCTTTGCTGTAAAATTTAACCATTTATATCTTATAATTATTGTAGAAATGTTTATGTCAATATTTAGCTTGCTGTTTTTAGCAGTAGTTTATGTGACTGTTTAGTGAACATACTGTTGCTTGGCACCCTCTCTGCTGCATGTCTGAACAAGCTGGTGATATGATAATTCAGTGGAATGTTCTCTGTTTCTCTGCAGAACGTGGACTTGGTCCAACCTGTAAAACCGCAAGTTCACGACCTCCCCATAGACCCCATGATCCCAACCTTTCCACCTCTGCCTGATGACCCTGTGATTGACCTGCAGCCCATTCCCTCTGACCCTCCAACTCCCGATGTCGCTCAGCCAGCTCCGATTGACCCCACAGCTATGCCCTCTCTTCCTACAGATCCCCCAGTTGTGGTTAACCCCTCCGTCCTTCTCTCTTCTTCCAGTGAGTCTGCTGAGAGAACAGTAAGCCAACAACAGCACACAAGGACTCTGGATTCTTCCTCTGAGGAAATTGGAGTCCTGGTGGCCCGGCGTCCACCGTTTAACTTCCGCTACCCGAGGCGTAAGCGTGACAAGAGGCAGAGCTTGACGGAGACTTCTCCCTCACACAGCCCGGTGTTTCTGTCTGATTTCCCCAGCGGGTCATCTCCTTTTCGATCCTGTCCTGGTCCGGCGCGATACGCCACAGCGTAACCAGTACTTCGCTGCTCAGAAATCCATTTACTCATGTATGATTTACCCACTGAGAGTCTGAACCGATAAACTGCTCCAATCCCTGTCACTGGAGGCTTGTAATAATTTGTGCTAATGAGAGGAAAGCATTTTTTTCTCTGTGGCCTTGAAGCGACCTCTCTTCTGTACTGTTGCTCCCAAAGCAGCTCAAACATGAATTTAAAAATGGTTACTCACATTTTAAGAGATTGTAATAAATCTCCAGTAAGCTACTTGAAGACAATAAAGAAGTTTGGATTTATTCTCTCTTTGTTTTTATTTTTCCATCTAAAAATATTGCTTTAGACCTGAATATTTCAACTGGTCAAATATTTAGTTTGATTTTGGCAAACCTATGCAAATATTTACTTTATTTTTAAAAAGTAATATCCCATTTTGAAAATGTTTATATTAAGTAATTTAACTGATGTTAGTATCAGAATATTTGTTTAATCTTCTGCCACTTATTATTTCTCTGTGGTATAATTACAACATATGCCTATATATCCAAGATGTGTGGGAAAGATAAAGGAACATGTTTTACAGGTGACAACCTTCACAACTCAAAATAGCATTTTGTGTAGCAATGACACTGAATAATAATAATAATAATTAATAATAATAATAAAAACATTCTTAGTGCCTTGTATGAAAAATGCAATAACAGAAGATGGCAAAGAGTCAAAAGGACTAAATCCATCCATAGCCAAAGTTGGAAACAGCCAGGTATCGTAAAATGAACATAACAGTGCATTATTGTCTAAAACATAAAATAAAATACTTAACAACATAAAGTACAACATTTATGGCATGTTTTGTTCCAGAAATTGTGCCAGGAAACGACGAAATGGTAACGCCTGGGTATTTAAGGCGGGCAGGGAATTTGCAAAGTGGCAAACAGACCAGAAATAATGTGAGCAATATTAACTTTGAACAGCAGATGGCGGAAGTGAGCGTTAAAATTTATCTGCTAACAGAGCGTGTGGTTGCCAGTTAATCACTTCTGCGTCGT
>NW_006799977.1:316193-341389 GCF_000485575.1 Poecilia formosa
AAAAAATTAAATACATAGCTTTGTTATGCGAAGAATGTCTGCTCTTTGTATCATATAAACTGTGTTGCTAAAGTTTCAGCTTTAGCAACACCAAATGTTTCTTTCTAAATCAGTTGTGGTCAAAACATAATCTGCTGATTTCAATCATTGTCCTTATTTTATTTTTTATTTCAATTTCACTATTTTTTTTCTGTAAACTCTACCTTGTGTTTTAACCCATGTCTTTATAGATCAATAAGCCCTATTGTTAGAACTACTAGATGTGCACAAGATCACTCAGGCAAGCTCTTGTTGCTGCAGATCCGCCAGAGAAGCTACAGCAGACTTGTCCAACTTGTCCCGTCCTGCTCTCCGTAGACAGCCCGGTGGCCATGGAAACCGCAGGGATCACTCTGGAGGCCTATAAGAGGCAGTCCACTCTGGGCGCTGGGCTTGGTGTGAAACGGGTCACCCGAGCTGCAGTTCAGGTACCGCAGTGGTTAATGCTGGCAGGAAACTAGGCTCCGCTCCTGAATTCATTGCTCAACAATGTATTGAGTGTTAGTTTTATGGGGAAACTGCACTGAAGATTAATCTTTGGGTGTGTTTGGGCAGACATTATAGGGCAGGCTTTAGCTTCTTTGGGCCAGTTGAAAAGCATTACCACTCAGCAGAAACTATAATGCAATGGAAGCACAAGGCTTCAAAGGATCAATGAGGATGTTTATGCCTGTATGGCTTGTGCAGCTTATGTTTGGGGAGCAAATACAGAACAGAACAGTTTCTTTGTAAACTAAATCTTTGTATATTGCCTCTCGTGGTAAATGACGGTGCAGCTGTGGGATGAAAACTAAAGGGTTATGGCCAGTGATGGTCATTACAGGACATTTCACATAAAAATACAACGGCTCTCCGACTGCCAGTACTTGTGAATGTATTTGTGCAGTTTGTCACATCATTTTATTACACAGAACGTGCCAAAAAAAGCGGTGTTTGTAGAGTACACGGTCCAGCAGTGTCCAGAGGGATTTACGGAGAGAGGGACCTGCCAGCGGCTGACTCTCAAATCAGACACACAGGTACCTCAGCAGGCACTAACCAGGTCAAACGTCAAAGGGTCGCTCCATGAGTAACATCTGTGACTAATGTGTATGTTTATTTACTGTTGCATCATTTTTCTTTCATTCCTCAGAGATGATCCTGCAGGAAAATATTAAATGTATTACAGTAAGATTGTTCTTCAACTTAGAAATCTGCTATTATGTATCATCTGTGTGCACAAATAAAAGTCAAATAAATTAGCATGTAAACTTGCACTATGAATGTGGAAAAGTCTAACCTTTAATTTGGGTACATGTAGTAATAATGCTCCCATTAAGAAATAACTTTCAGACAAAAATGACTCACATTTAGAGACACACTTGCACTGAAAATTATTATTAAATAAATACAATTTAATCATTTTTACTTGATAGTTTAGATTTTTTTTTATTTTTATAAAAGATTAATTATGCCATGCTTCGTATAAATCTGACATGACACAGAGGCCAATTTATTCCACCAATCTCCAAAAATGGAAAGACAAGAAAACATGCTTTTTAACTAATGCAGATACAATAAATTATATTTTTCTTGTTTCTGCATTAGAGAACTGTCAGTTTTCTCAGTGTGGAATTGTTAGGCGAATGTACAAGGTGCTGTTATTCCCAGCAAAATCTTCCACAACCTCAGTCTAAAATTAAAAATAATAATAACTAAGAGAACTAACACCCACCAAAGAATGAATGCACTGTGTTCTATGAATAGATTAAACAAAGTTGTTCCAGAGAGTAAATACTGCCGTCAACCCTCCTAACATTTTGAAGGTAATTAATGTTGTTGCTAAAGCTTCAGTTTGCATCTTATTTGTTGTCACCTCAGCAATCCCTGGACATGTTTTTTTTTTTTTAACATGACAAGTTATTCTCTATTTTTAAGCTTTGAGTAGTTAAAAGGCTTCAGCTTAGGATTTTTTTTTCTTTTTTCTTATTTCAAAACTTTGGCAGGATTTATATTTATCCTGACACTCCATCTAAATACTTGAACCACTAATAAAAACACAAATTGTCTTTTTTCCCCTTCCCTCAGACGGCAGGTTTCTGTACAGGATCCGTGTACGGAGACATGAGCAAACACCCGGACGTCCAGGTGTCCTGTGAGATGTATAAGATACAGGTACAGTAACAAAAAATTCATGTTCTGTTGTTTTGTTGTATTTAACACCACATTATAGAGTCATTTCCATTGGAAACAACACAAATCAGTAATCAGCATGCAGTGTTGTGGTACTCGAGATCGGTCTTGGTCTTGACTTGGTCTCGGACCCTAAAAGTCTTGGTCTTGTCTCGGTCTCGATACACTCTGGTCTTGGTCTTGTCTTGGTCTCGGGTTAGGTGGTCTTGAACACAACACTGTCAGCATGATTGGAACAAAGAGAAAGCATAAACAGAAAAGAATGTCGACATTTTTCAGCAAATTTTTCATTTGCAATTAAACAAATTTAAATTTAAATGAATAGCTTTTTTACCAACAAAATTGTAATAGAAATAATAAAAGAACCATGTGACATGAAATTACTTAAAACTTCAACAGAATGCAACATTCACATTACAAAGCACTAAAATGCCCATAATCCACCATGACAGGAATAAATTGTTCAATAATTACTAATATATGGTGAATTTTACACAAAATTGGGAAATATCAAACATGTTTCTTAGGGGACTTGTGAACGGCTCGATTGTTGAAAGGTGATGTAAGCCTCATTCATCTGATTTATTTAGCAGATTTTTTTTCTTTCTTTGCTGTAAAATTTAACCATTTATATCTTATAATTATTGTAGAAATGTTTATGTCAATATTTAGCTTGCTGTTTTTAGCAGTAGTTTATGTGACTGTTTAGTGAACATACTGTTGCTTGGCACCCTCTCTGCTGCATGTCTGAACAAGCTGGTGATATGATAATTCAGTGGAATGTTCTCTGTTTCTCTGCAGAACGTGGACTTGGTCCAACCTGTAAAACCGCAAGTTCACGACCTCCCCATAGACCCCATGATCCCAACCTTTCCACCTCTGCCTGATGACCCTGTGATTGACCTGCAGCCCATTCCCTCTGACCCTCCAACTCCCGATGTCGCTCAGCCAGCTCCGATTGACCCCACAGCTATGCCCTCTCTTCCTACAGATCCCCCAGTTGTGGTTAACCCCTCCGTCCTTCTCTCTTCTTCCAGTGAGTCTGCTGAGAGAACAGTAAGCCAACAACAGCACACAAGGACTCTGGATTCTTCCTCTGAGGAAATTGGAGTCCTGGTGGCCCGGCGTCCACCGTTTAACTTCCGCTACCCGAGGCGTAAGCGTGACAAGAGGCAGAGCTTGACGGAGACTTCTCCCTCACACAGCCCGGTGTTTCTGTCTGATTTCCCCAGCGGGTCATCTCCTTTTCGATCCTGTCCTGGTCCGGCGCGATACGCCACAGCGTAACCAGTACTTCGCTGCTCAGAAATCCATTTACTCATGTATGATTTACCCACTGAGAGTCTGAACCGATAAACTGCTCCAATCCCTGTCACTGGAGGCTTGTAATAATTTGTGCTAATGAGAGGAAAGCATTTTTTTCTCTGTGGCCTTGAAGCGACCTCTCTTCTGTACTGTTGCTCCCAAAGCAGCTCAAACATGAATTTGAAAATGGTTACTCACATTTTAAGAGATTGTAATAAATCTCCAGTAAGCTACTTGAAGACAATAAAGAAGTTTGGATTTATTCTGTCTTTGTTTTTATTTTTCCATCTAAAAATATTGCTTTAGACCTGAATATTTCAACTGGTCAAATATTTAGTTTGATTTTGGCAAACCTATGCAAATATTTACTTTATTTTTAAAAAGTAATATCCCATTTTGAAAATGTTTATATTAAGTAATTTAACTGATGTTAGTATCAGAATATTTGTTTAATCTTCTGCCACTTATTATTTCTCTGTGGTATAATTACAACATATGTCTATATATCCAAGATGTGTGGGAAAGATAAAGGAACATGTTTTACAGGTGACAACCTTCACAACTCAAAATAGCATTTTGTGTAGCAATGACACTGAATAATAATAATAATAATTAATAATAATAATAAAAACATTCTTAGTGCCTTGTATGAAAAATGCAATAACAGAAGATGGCAAAGAGTCAAAAGGACTAAATCCATCCATAGCCAAAGTTGGAAACAGCCAAGTAACGTAAAATGAACATAACAGTGCATTATTGTCTAAAACATAAAATAAAATACTTAACAACATAAAGTACAACATTTATGGCATGTTTTGTTCCAGAAATTGTGGCAGGAAACGACGAAATGGTAACGCAATATTAACTTTGAACAGCAGATGGCGGAAGTGAGCGTTAAAATTTATCTGCTAACAGAGCGTGTGGTTGCCAGTTAATCACTTCTGCGTCGTTGCAATGAAGGACGTCTTAGTGGAAATGTACTCATCTCACTCCTCCCCGTCAACGTCACTTTTAAATCATAAACTGTGGTCGCTGGATGAGCAATTACAGAACTTCCCACAGGTCGTGAAGGCAGCAGCCATCGTCTCCTAATTAAAGTCAGATTGTAACGGCGAGGAGGGGCTTCTACTTTCTACTTCTACTTCTCGAGACCCTGTAGCAAGCAGTCTTCCTCCCAGATGGACGAGTGAGTAGTTGGACCACTGTAAACAGCCTTTAGAAAATCAAAAATAGCTTATTCATAACGTTTCTGACTCGAGATGTCTGTTTTTTAAGCTGGAGGCATTCCTGTGGGATCTTCGCGGATCTCCCTTTTAAGTAGGTGAAACTTTTTCAGTGTCTTGTGCCTCCGTTACCGCTGCTTGTTTATTTTGTTCCCTGTGAAAAGTTTGGGTGTTCTCAAGACATTTCTCTTCACGTCTCAGGGAGCAGCTACATGTCGCGACATGTATGTAAAAGAAAGAAAAAAACTCCGACTAATTCCGAGCTTTCTAGGACATTATTTCCCAAACAGTCACCGCCACAAAGTCGGTGATTCATAATTTTGAACAGGGAAAAACAGCTTTAAAGTTTTTCCTCGTTCTCGTTACACAAACGTTTCAAAAACCTCATCTTAAACATCGCAATGCCATTAAGGTTAAGTTATTTTGATTTAATTACAGAGCTGTTTGCTGCTACAGTTTCGAAGTAAAAATGTCCACTCGGATTTCCTTCTCTTTTATTCCTCTCCTCTCCAAAGTAGGACTGGTTTTAAAGTCTCTAATGATGGTTTCTCCTCAGTTTTTTTTCTAAAAGTCAAAATGGTTAGCACCCCAAACGGCACCATTTAATTGAAGAGGACCTTGTTGGGCGTATTCACACTGAAATGGTTATGGTGTGGAGAATGCCACATTAGGCCTTTTATTAAGTATCAAAACTATGTATCTAAATGAAGTTTGGATGGCTAACAAAGGACTTCACTTGGACAGGTCTTTACATTTTGCTCTTTTTAGTTGTTAGGGGTTACTAGGGGTCTTAAAATAGAGTTCCAGTAACAGCAACTTGACAGTTTTCGAAGAAGTACAGTAATGCTATTTGATGAAACTGTCAATTGTTTGATATTTCCTTTAATTTCAATGTATCTTATTGGGCTAGACCAACACAAAGCAGCCAATATTTGTCAAGTGGAGGGAAAAGGATGGTTTTCAATTATGTATTTATTTTCATTGACAAATTTGTCAAGTTTTTCACTGCAGTTGCACATTCAAGTGTTTGGCTGTTTCTGACAATGTTCTGCCTCTAGTGCAGTGTTTTTCAACCTTTTTTGAGCCAAGGTACATTGTTTTAATTGAAAAAAATCACGAGGCACACCACCAACCAAAAATGTAAACAAAGATACTCTGTAGCTGCCTATATTGCATATATAGTCATTCTTGTCAAAGTGTCTTGAATAGGAATCAAATAAACACAAACATTTATTTTCATCATATTTTATATTTCTTATTTCAAATTGCACTTAACATGTCCACTTCAAAAATACACCTGAACAGTGCCACAACACTGTCGTGTGTGATGCATGAATGTAGTAACATTCATGCATCACTAATTCTCTTGTTTTAATGTAAAATGCTCTGTACCTACTGCCATCTAGTGGTAATAAAATTACATGATTACGCCGCTAGTCACTACTACAGCAAAGACACTCAAAGATGGCATTATTTGCAGATAATTAATTTGTTTTCAAAAAAATCTTTCAAGACCAATTATAGTATTTTCCGGACTATGAGCGCTCCATACTATAAACCGTACCTTCACATTTTTTGGACACCCCTCCCCCCCCGGAAACTTACTCATATAAGCTGCACCGGGCTACAAGCCGCTGGTATCTCTGCCGCTCTCGATTTCCCATAAGGACCCAGCAAAGGGCAGCAGAGGGCTGCGTCCTAATATGTCCTGGATATATTAAGGACGCAGTTCTCCGTCTCCAAATCCGGTTTTGTTCACGCTGAGTTTACGTGCAGCAGCTTTATTTCCCTCCTGTACTGGCAGATCGATACTCCTCAACTTAGAAGCTGCATCATGTGAGTTTGAAAACATTTCTCCGTCGTGCCTGCTGCTAGCATGTGCTTGTTCTAAATGAAAATTAGCCGTTCTTTGATTTCCAATTTTGACTTCCAAAGATTCACTTCCTGCTAAAGAGCCCCCGGGTGGTTGAAGGAAAATCCACAGAAAAGCCGCATGATCAAGGTGTAGGAAAGTAGTGGCAGCTTATAGTCCGGAAAATACGGTTGGTGAAATTGGATAATTTCCACGGCACACCTGACGATCACTCACAGTACACTAGTGTGCCGCGGCACAGTGGTTGAAAAACACTGGACTAGAGCATGATATTTTTTGCAACATGAGGCGGGAGTTAATTTTTAAGCCAATATGATGACAACATACAGCCAGAACAACCAATGAACTGTTTAAATCAAAGAATATTAATGTTTTAAAATGGCCTAGTTTTAATCCAGAAAATTCATATCCGCAGATGCTCTCCTTCAAATCCAGTTGAGCTTAATTTTGTGCTTCGAATATTTTGCAGCCTTTTTGTTTTGTGTTTTCTATCTGTTTAGCTCCATTTACAGCAGGTTTGACATTTATCCCAGTCCAAGCTGCAGAAAAGCATCCCTGCCTCGTGCTTATATGTGTGAAGGGTGATTGTTGATTACCCCAACCATAACGTTGGATAAAATATATTGTCGGTTGTGGTTGTAGCATGACATAAATGTGAAAAAGTTGTAGGGACATTTTGACTTGTATTCAAAGTATGAGGAAGAAGCTAAAGAGATATGAAGGGTAGATTGTAAAAACTTAGTTTGTTATTGGATGCTTACCTTTCTGTGTGCCAGTTGTGTCTTGAATGAACATTTCTCTTGCTCAGGGTAGATTTAAATTGCTACCTTATCCTTATTTCTTCTTTTGAACAATGTTTATTGAAAAGAGGTCATCCTATCGCTCAAACTTGACTTCATCATTAGGCATTTGAATGACTCCAGCAGAAACTGCTCTGCTTTGTAGTTTAAACCCCGGCAGAGTGACGCTAACAAAAAAGGAAAAACATGCAGTCAGCTCTTTGAGTGAAAAGACTTCAGCTGGTAAGTGAGGTCAGAGGAGTCATTGAACAGGGAGGCGTAGCAGTGCAAACACATAACTCAGTGCAGTGGTATGTGCACTGTTTTGATGGTCTGTGGAATTTTGCAGGCATTGCAATAATCCTTCCTCTGACGTTTCAGTGGCATTGAGAGGAGTAGCAGGTTGTGTGATTTTCTTGTAACATCAGTCCTTAGTCTGGCAGGTGAGCATTATTTTAATTCGCAGCGCACAGAAGCAAAACTTGAATCCAGCAACAAAAAAAAAAAAAACAAAAAAAAATCCTGTTTAATTTCTTGGTATTAAACAGGATGTGGCTTAAAAATGCTACCAATGTACTGACTTAAGTGCATTCTCGGCATTTTTCTTGTGCTTTTGGATTGATTTTGGGTTAATTATTCTCAATAATGTAAGCTTTTCAACCATAGACATTTGATTTAAGAGTCAGGAAGTGTGTGTGTGTGTGTGTTTTTTCTCTTTCTCACAAGCTTTGGTTTCAAGATCTATGTGACGGTGGAATCCACAGATAGCAGTGTTCAGTGTTTCCTGGTGGATGTCACGGACGGGGTGTGTGCTGATTTGGGTTGCTTAGAAAAGGCTTGTATTCCTTCAGTGTTGGCGGTTGACAGGAATTCCTGAAGTGGGATTCCTGTGTTTACTTTGGCTCCCATCAGGACTGCTGGCTGGTCATGTATTGCTTCGTTTCTCTGGAACATTTAAAGGATAGGGAATTTTTACATCAGCTCCGTCAGAGGTAGGACTTATGATTTTTCGTCTAAATAATGTAATGACCCTCTGTGCTTTCTGATCATGGGAAAACATGTAATTTTCTTCACATTGGAAGTCTTCGTAAATAGACCTGCATTATCTGTAAGATGATTTAGCAAAGGTTGAGTACTTAATTGAAGGAAAACGTAACTTGAAATAATTTAATGTATGTTAAAATAAATTAAATATGTGCAGAATTTGTTAAATTTATTGTTTTCTTCATTAATCAAAAGTATAATTTACAGATTAACTGAGGTAAAATGTAACGTGAAGATGTTTAATCTCGTATTAGGGCATATCACAATATGTTCCTATAATATACAGATTCTAATAAACTTTGTTCTATTCACATCTTTGTAGCTTTTGGCTCCTCAATATTAGGAGTTTGTTTTTCAGTTCAGCTCATCTGTGTGTGTAAGATGACTCCTCATTGGCTGCCTGATGAATGATTTTGAGTAGAGACTACAGGAGGTCTTTACTGGCTTCCTTGTAAATATTTCATGAGATGCAGCACCTGATTGCAGTATATGTTACCGTTTATTCTAAAATCTCTTTGTGAATGATAATCAAAGTTATGTCATCTCTTAGCAGCAGGGATTTTTACTTTTAAATTGTAAAGTATCCAAAGGCAGGTACTTCTTAATTTGTATCTTTCCTAAACTGAATTAATCTTAGTAATGTAATTCAGACTTGGATATTGATCCATTACATATAAATATGCATTTAAAGTGTTTGTGTGTTAATGTTGATTATTCAGTCTAACAGAAATCTAATAAATTATATAATTTCCTGAATGTTGCAATAGAAACAGAAATGCTATGGTTTCGCTATGATGTTTGCACACAGCCATGGGGAAGTCTGCTGATTTAAGTGAAGTCCAGCAGACGGTTACTTGCATCACAAGGAGCATTAAGGTCATTTGTAAAGAAGCAGGTTTCTGCATGCAAGCATGTATATGGAAAATTTAGTGGAAGGGAAAAAAGGTACATAAGCAGCAAAAAACTTTGTCCACTGTGGTTTAGTCTTGAAAATTTCAAGCATCTCATGCTTCCCCGGACTTGGCACATTTCCACATTAACAAAACTATCAGTATCTGGTTTGACTGGTATTGGCAGGCTGAGTCAGAACGCTTGATTGGCCTACCAACTCAGCTGACCTAAATTTCACAGACTGTGGGATATTACTAATAGAAAGAGGAGAAACATCACGCAGCCAACACTGTAGTTTATGTAGACATGTGGACGTAGTCACTGTGCATAGAAAGATGCATTGCATCATCATGTAGTCATTTTAACCAATGCCTACAAGTCCCATCAAGTCTGTGAACCGTCACCTTCTTTATCCTCTGAATGCATTCCTCTCTGTGTGTCTGGTTGTAACTGAATGTTCCTGCAGCCCAGTGATGCAATGTCATAATAACCAGGTGTTTGCTGATCCACTTACAACTCTGGAGTTTCTGTGCAGCTTGCATAAAGCATAATGGACGTACATTTTTCGTACATCCTCACAGGCTGGAAATGCAATCAGCATTTGAACTAAAAGTAGCACTATGCTCTCCAAGTTTCATTTTCAGTCTAAATTAATTCCATCTAATCTAATTTTGTGTTATTTGTAATTCTGTCCTGGTCATCGAATGATTTACCTGGCTTAAGGTCAACTGGAGTGGTGCTTTAGCGTCACATGGCTTCGGCCAGATCTTGTGGGAGAACTACTGGTGAGGCAACATATTGTTGCTCGCCCCAGAGGGCGCTTCAGTCCAGACTTCTTAATTAGTTCAGACAAGTGGATTTCATTGGATTGTCAGCAGTTGAGTTGCTGGTTGTGTAAGATGGGAGTTTATCTTAACTTGTGTTTAGTTGTTTTACTTTTGTTTTCCCTTATATTGGCCTAAGAAGTTCCTGGAGGAGGTGAATGGAGGTAAATTCTGATTCTGGAAAAAAGGTTAACTGTGAATTATCATTTATTTCAGCTAATTCTGCTTCAGATTTTATCAAGCTTTCGGTTTCTCTAGAGCTAGTGGCAAAAATTACCACTCAAATCTGGACTAATTGGAAGTGACGCGTACTATCAGGTGACCTATAGATTCCTGTTTTTTTTTTTTTTTTTTTTTTTTAATTCAAGGCTAATTGCTACAGAAACTTGAACTAAACCAAATATGGCAGCAGAGCCTGTTGCTCTCGCTTTAAATCATTTCAGCCTGGTAACGACATAAGGTTAATCTATGTTCACCCAGGCCAGAGGTCTGCGACTCTGGCACTGGGCTGTTAAGGTCGATGCGAAGGCTGAGCGGATTAAGTCCTTTGTTTTGCTGTGACAACCACTTGGCAGTGTGCACATAGAGAGAGCAGCAGATCCAAGGAGGATTTTTTTTTTTTTTTCGTTATTCACTTAGTAAAGTTAGCACCCCGCGGTGCTATACTTTGTCTGTATGCGTTATGTGTATGTTCAAAAAGGAAAAAGGGAAGGTTGTTATGAAGAAAGGGCGACATTTGCTCCACAAGGTTGTCAAGAAGCTTGAAATGTCTGCCGTGTCAACCTGCCTGGAGTGTATCAGCATGGGAAGAGGAAACGGGTATGTGGATCTGTGTGTTGCTCATGAATGAATGTTAATTTTTCTATTGGATCTCAAAGTCTGTATGGATTCAATCGTTTTGATTGCAGATTAATTTTCTTCATGCATTTTAGTTTTTTGTAAAGAGCAAAGCAAAATTTGAGTCATTGAGGAAGAGCTCGGTAAAAATTTATTTTAATCTAGAAATTGAAAAATTTAGTCAAATGCAACTGTCTAACTTGATATCTAAGAAGAATTTATCTTAAATTTACTTTTTAATTTTCTTAAGGATTTCAATAATTTTAGAGTCCAACTTTAGAGCAGAAGAAAATGCAATCCGTTAAACATTCTTATAAAGTCAAATGTTGTTCTCTTCAGTGAAATATCTGACAATCCAACATGTATTTTAAATTGCAACGATTCAAATGGTTAGTTCTTTACACACGATTATTGAATTGCAATTCAAATTGTGCTGTTTATCTTTTCCTGACTCTGACTCATCTGCTTTTGCTCTGCAGAGGAGTGAATCCTCTGCAGGCGTTCATGACTGGATCTGCTTGACGATGTTATGAAGTAATCTTTGGGACTTGCTCATCTTTTCAGTTTTGCACCACAGTGTCATTGATGGCATGTTTTCGTCTTCCAAGTAGTTTGTGTTGGCTTCTGTGTGTGTCATCTTGGTGAAATGGGATCTTCCTGTTGGTCAGAGTAAAACAAACAGGTTAAGGCGTCCTGGTGATGTTTACATGTTTGTGTGAAGCTTGTCAGAGCGTTGCAACAATGCCACATGTGATCAGAATGGTTTGTAGGTTAGTAGTTGAGGGTATAGTGAATGCAGAGTTTCAGATTAACTAAGTATACTTCTAATCTTCTACAGCAGATTGGATTTCATGGAGGCTTGTGTGGAATCAGTTTATATCCAAAGTGGAGAAAGTAAAGGCAGGGAGACGGTTATGCTACTCAAAGTAGCAAAGCCCCTTTTATTCTGAAGACCCAAGTCAGATACTTTGTTTTTTAATCTCGGTTACTTTTTTAAATGAATTAAAGTTTACTTTGGATTGGTGCTTGTGCTTCCTCTGCTGTTTGAAGACCTGCGACGATTAAGCCAATTAATCCGAATCAAAGCTCCGTATGTCAGCTGAGCAAGTCGGAACTCGACCAGAGAAAGGGAAGCAATGCAACTGATACTTCGGCTGAATTCACCAAGCAAACAGAGAAGACAGGGTTTCTTTCAGGGTTGTGCAAGTTTATGTGTTTTCTGTCATCATAAAATCATTATCTGCTTTGATACTTAATTTTGGACAAGTTGGTTTTTGCTCCTTCCCGAAGGTAGTGTGAGGAGGGTTGGGAAACCTTCATACGACATCAGTCCTCCAGGCCAATTAGGGTTGAGGTTAACAAACAGTAGATGTATCATATGAACAGGGAGCGCACTCACTAGAAAAATATCCTGCATCCAACTGCACTATTTATCTTTTGTAAACCAAAAATGATTCACACCCCAGGCTGATTTATAGTAGGAAGTATTTAATACACCACCAGTTCAAGTTTTCCTTCTTGCAAAAAAGGTCTATAATTTTCATCATAAGTGCATGTTGAGACAGAATTTTAGGAATTCTTTTTTTTTTTTTAAATAAGTATTTTGCATCTGATTGCATTAAATAAGATTTTGATACAGATTAACGTTTGGTACTGAAACATTTGTTTGCCATTGAAGAGATCAGATGTTTCCTGCAGTTCTTGGCCAGGGATTTTGACCCATCCCTCCATACAGATCTTCTCCAGATCTTTCTGGTTTTGGAGCTGCTGCTGGGGACACGGACTTTCAGTTCCCTCTAAAGGTTTCCTGCTGGGCTAAGCTGCAACCTTAAAGTGCCTCCTAGGAAGCAACTTCATAGTAGCTCTGGTTGTGTGTTTTAGGACATTGTCATGCTGGCTATATATTTTCAAGCTTCACTTGTTATGGTGCCTTGTATTAAAAAAAAAGTAATAACCAGAGTACACTCTACCCAATTCATTGAGGGCAGATGTTTGCTTTCAACTAGATCTTATTTACAGCTCTAGATAAGTGAGGAATCAATCACAAACTGAGAATACTTTTACTTTATTGCCAGGTTTAATCTAAATAAACCTTTTTTTATTTTAATTTATTAAAAACAAAAACATCCAGTTGTTTTGAGAGGATGTGAAAATACTGATTATTGTCAGAATGATGGGGTTATTTTTCAAGAAGAACTGTATTTTTGCCAATCTTTCCTTTTTAAAACTCCTTTTTTATGTTCTAAAATGCCATTGGGCTTTATGGTTCTGTCCTGAGTCCTCCAGTTGTATATCAGGCCTACAAAAAGAGCCAAAGCGGGTTCAAAAATAGCACTCTGCTTCCCAGACACGTCTGAATTTACTTTGTGTTTATGGTTAAAAAGTAAGGTACACATTTTCATTCCGGGGTAACTGAGGCATTTTTACAGCTTTGCGGTCATGACAGACAGGAAATGTTTCATCTTATTTTGGATTTATAGCTTGTGCATTTCTGTGTTTAAATGTCCAAACTGTGAGGTTTTCCTCTGGGAGGAATCATTCAAAATGCCATCAATTATTTCTGTTGTTTCCGTCACTGAACAAAATCTGGACTGTTCTTGATCAGTTTTCAGATGATTATCTTTATTTGTTGTGTTTTTTTTGTTCTTGCAGGATGGAGTCCTCTTGCCTGGACCTGGCTCTGGAAGGCGAGCGACTCTGTAAGGCGGGTAACTATCGTGCAGGTGTCTCCTTTTTCGAATCGGCCATCCAAATTGGAACAGAGGATCTCCAAATTCTCAGCGCCATCTACAGCCAACTGGGGAATGCTTACTTTCACCTCCAAGAATATAATAAAGCCCTGGAGTACCATCGACATGACCTCACTCTGACCAGGTAAAACCTTTTATGATTGAACCTTTTTTAAGTGTAATTTTTGGCATTTTTAAATATCCAGTTTTGATTGCATTGTCTGTGATATTCCAGAACAATTGGAGATGAACTCGGAGAAGCTAAAGCCAGTGGAAATCTTGGAAACACTTTAAAGGTTTTACGACGGTATAACGAAGCTCTGGTTTGTTGCCAAAGACATTTGGATATCACAAGAGCTGTGTTTGATAAGGTGCGTTATATTTTTGAAGTTTTAAAAAGTAACGAGCGTTTATAGGCATACAGTAGAAAGAATAAAATGTCATGAGAAAGCATTGTTTGTTGTTAATCTGCCAGTGCAGAAATCTCTGGACCAGCTTTCACAGAGTCTGGACACAAACAAGAAAATCTGATGTCTGTGTATTTTAAGTATATAATTACAGCTATAGTCTGTGTGGTTTCTGACTGTTAAAATCTGCTGTTGGTGGTGTAGGTTGGGCAAGCTCGAGCTCTGTATAATTTCGGAAACATTTACCACGCCAAGGGCAAGAGCATCTGCTGGAGTGGGACGGAGCCAGGAGAGTTTCCAGAGGAGGCAAGAATCGCCTTTAGCAAAGCTGCACAGTTCTATGAGTGAGTTGGTATTCACGTGGCCATGATGAGGTGGTTGTCAAAAACTCATGCTAAGAAACTTCTGCTTTAAACTCCACGGTTTGGCGTTTGTTTTGCTTAAATTGTTCGAGTGTTAACCCTTAGCTTTAAATTTGTTGTATTGTTTTAAATAAGGTTGATAAATGACGAGCATCACATGATTAAGGTCGTGAAATTCTTCCATCACTTAGTAACATTTTGTTCAGACAGGGAGTGTCACTCAGTCACGGTGCCGTTTTGTGGACTGAGGCTATCCAGTTAAAATGGACTTCCATCCACCTTCCATAAAATACATAGCTGATAAAAAGTAATGTCCAACTTTTTGGACGTTACAGATGTGCTGTGAAACAACCTTTTTGCTGTATATTAAAGTTTTGTTGTTTTTTTTTTTTGTTTTTTTTAAATACAGAGCCAATTTGTCGTTGGTGAATGAGTTGGGTGACCGTGCAGCTCAAGGTCGTACCTACGGGAATCTGGGGAACACCTACTATCTCCTGGGCGACTTCGAAAGAGCCGTCACTGCTCATGAAAAGGTAGGCTTCAGCTCACTGTTCAGATTAACATTGCACTCCTGTGGAGCTAAATGTGGGTCACAAAGTTTGTTCAAAAGAAAATAAAAGTTAAAAAAAAATTAAGATGAAAAATTATTTTGAAACTAAATTTTTGGAAACTGAAAAAAACCCTGGGAAAACAAGGTTTTAAAATGATAAAAACTGAGAAATATTTTGAAAAAAAGATGTGAAACTAAAAAATGATTTTTTTTTTTTTTTTGTTTGAAAAATTTTACAGCCTCAGTTTAGCTCCATACTTTCCTCAATTTGGTTGCATTGTATTCACAAAGAAAGCATCCTAACACGTATAAGGAGCGAGTTGAAATCTGACCTCGGAACAGTAATTTGCACCTTTGTTCTGTTATCCAGCGGCTTCTTATTGCCAAAGAGTTTGGTGATAAATCTGCAGAGCGGAGGGCTCACTGCAACCTCGGGAACGCATACATATTCCTGGGCCAGTTTGAAATGGCTGCTAATCATTACAAGTGAGTAAAACTTGGGCTCAGGGTCATTTTCACCTTATAGCAGGCAGATGAACTTGGGGGTTTGTGTGTTGCTGGACAGGCAGAATATCACACAAATGTACATTTTTTTCCCAGAAATTCAGAAAGGGAATTGGATTGATTTAACAAATAGTGATATATTTCAACATTTCTTTACATTTACCAATGGCTTTAATATTAGTTTCGATGATTATACTAATGAAAAGCCCAGAAAATGCAAATATTGCCCAAGAAGATGATTTAAAACAAAAATAAAAACAGAAAAAATACTTCTAGTCTTTTTTTCTGGGTTTTTTTCCTGTTTACATTTTGGCTTTCTGAAAAGTCTAACAATATACTCTACAGTATATGTACTCGATATTTCTTTTGCAAATGCTTCGGGCATCCGTGTGACATGGCATGAATGTGATCAGTGTGTTCAGGAAGCCCAGGTTGCTTTAGTGGCTACAGCTTCTCTGCATCATTGCTTCTAGTGTCGCTCATCTTCCTCTTCCTAACACTCGTTAGATTTTCTGTGGGGTTCAGGTCAAACAGTTTCTGTCTAATCAAGCACAGCATCATTTCTGATATACATTTCTGACTGTGTGGGCAGATGCCAAGTCCTTCTGAGAAAGGAAATCGCCTTTTCCATAAAGCTGTCAGCAGAGGCAAGAGGAGGAAACGTCACAACGGACCTGTAGCATCTTGACATGCAGCAGTGTTTTACTCAAAAGCACTCATGGGCACCGTCATTCATTAAAAGTGGCTAAATACTTAGTGTTTTCAGAGAGTTCTCATTTTTATTGCTGGGATTGACTAAAAAACATTCTAGACAAACTAAATATAAAAGCATTTCACCCCAAAAAGTAAGGAAACACTTTCAGACTGTTTTTCAAACTTACAATAATTAGTCCTTTTCTTCAGAAATCGGACTACTTTGTTTTGTTAAATGTTGCATATTTCATTTACTGCTGATGGGATAAAAAGATGGTGCTGCTTATAGTGTTCTGAGAAACAGAATTTGAGACTTTTAAATCAAACTGTTTACTGTAGAGAAGTACTTATTCCTTCAAAAAAACAAAACAAATTGCTGCAAAAAAATAACTCTTTAACAAAGAGAGAGTGAAAAAGCTGTACCGATCCCTCTCCTGCGCCCACTCTCATCCTCCTTTGACCTGTTCCTCCCCGTCTCTCTGGCCCTCAGGAAGACTCTGCAGCTGGCCCGACTGTTTAAGGACAAAGCAGTGGAGGCTCAGGCCTGCTACAGCCTGGGCAACACCTACACACTGCTGCAAGACTACGAGAGAGCCATAGACTTCCACCTCAAACATCTGGTCATCGCTCAGGACCTTAATGACCGGTACCACATCAGCACTTGCTTATTGCTCACTTTCCTCTGACTTTCTTTAATGGTTCTTAAACTGGGAGCAGTTTTTGTGGTGTTGCAATGAACACCTGCAAGACTAAAGTGGAGATGGGGTGATGTGAAATGGACTTTTAAAGGCTTTAATGTGGTGCATACATGACAGTGTACACAAACGTTTGCTATGTATTTTAACGATTTATTAAAGTACAAGTTTCTGTAGGAAACCAGCCCTTAATTTGTAATGTTAGGATAAAGACGTATGGAGGATATAAATGTGCCTTTAAAAGATCCCTTCAATGTGACTACATTCAGGCAAAAACTGAGAATTTTGTTTGCTCTGCAAAATATGTACACACACTTTAGATTGTCTTTTATGATTAGGAGTTCTTGTTTTTGCACACTGTTAGTTATAGCTGCTAAGCCGGTTTTCCTCTGTGTCCCTGCAGAGTGGGAGAAGGAAGAGCCTACTGGAGCTTAGGAAATGCTCACACCGCCCTGGGGAATCACGAGAGCGCTATGTTCTTTGCTGAAAAACATCTGGAAATTGCCAAAGAGGTAGGTGTGTGTGTGTGTGTGCGCGCGCGTTTGTTTGTACTTCACCTCCCATTTCATAGTTGTACACGAGTATTCATGTAGCATCATCTCCATCTAGTGGTTGAAAACTAAACTGCAGGACATAAGTGTTGAATGTTTGTATTTTTATTAGCAGCAGTTTATTGGAACTTGTTTTGTTTTTTTGTTCCATTTTTAACGCTGCAGACTGGAGATAAGAGCAGCGAGATGACTGCCAGGATGAACTTATCTGACTTGCGGATCGTTGTTAACCTGAAGGCAAACTCCAGCCTGAACCACATGTTCAGCAACAGCAACACCAACAGCTCTGGTGTGGCAGACAACATTCAGGGTTACATCAACCTGCCAGGTGAAGTTGTCTGGAAGCATGGAGCTTTTACTAATGCCGGTTTTAAAACATCCAAATGCTTTCAGCTGCATTTCCTAGCAGGAAATCTGCCAGAAATGTTATTCCTGAAAACTTTTTACCTTTTCTCTGTCTGCTTGTAAAAATGCTGTGAAAAGATTTCAGATTTACTAAGTGGTTACGTTTTCTTTCTCGCTTTAGGTTGCAAGTCATCTTTGAGGAGAAGAGAGAGTCCAGAAAACATGGAGCGTAGTCAGAGTCCTGTTAAAACTGAAAAAGTGGAACCACATCAGGTATGAAGAAGACAGATGATTAACTTAAGCGATCTGTGTTGATAAATATGTTTTTTAAAAAGTCATCTTTGTGTATCCAGGACTGGGATGAACATCTGTTCACCGGCTCGTCAAAAAACAACACAATCATGGCGTCTACCAAGAATTTTTTCTTCCACCGCCTGAGAAGCAAGAAGTACAAGGACAGCAAATCGAAAGAGCATTTGGAAAACCTGAGTGAGCACCCGGCCTCCCAGGAGGACTCTCCTCTGTCTAAGGTATTTCTCAGATGAAGAAATGCATCATGACTCATGATGCTTATTTCTAGAACCGTTCACTTGTTTCCAGTAATTGTGACCAATTCTGTGACAAAGCTTCACATTTCTGAGATCATCTGCTTCTTTTAGGGTTAATAAAAGGAAGTAATGTGACGGTGTGGGACGATCCTTCCTGACTCACATCAGAAATGTCTGTTAAAGAACATCAGCAAAGTTTTTATGCAATTTATTTTGAGGCTTTGTAAACCACTATACCATCAGAGTATATGTGGATTGTGCTACCTTAATACAAAATGAACTCAATATAGGAATTTTAAAAAAAAATGTGCAGAGACTAAAAAGTTTTGTAAAAAAGGTAAAAATGTAAGCTAGCAAGCTGTCGGCATTCAAACGTATGCCTTAAAAAACCTTTTTTAAATTATTGTCTGGTTATTTTGTGAATACACATTAGTAATTCAATATTGGACTAAAATTAATGTATTTTTATTGATGTATTCTTTAGTGGTGAATTACGTTTCTGTACCGTAATTAATGAAACACTAACCAACATTTTGATGTGTAAATGACGGCACTTGGAAAAATATAATGTTTCGGTTGTTGTTTTTTTATGTTTGTTGCTGAAATATACTTTACAAATAAAACTGGATTTGATTTAATACTAAAATTAAAATAAGAATAAATTGAAGAATAAATTTCACTCACACACACTAGTCAGAAGAAATATATTTTCAGATTAAGTGCTTCGTAAACAATCTGATTTTCTTTTGTTTCTTCTAAATTCATTTATTTTTTCCCAATAGTTACTAAATCTCTTTTTGTCCCAACACCGTAGTCGACGCCACCCGATACCATAGGGGAGGACACCTTCTTCGACCTCCTCTCCCGTTTCCAGGGAAACCGAATGGACGACCAAAGGTGTACACTGGATGGCTTGAACCGCTCCTCTGCCCAACCCTCCCCTACCTCTTCCTTACCTGTAGCTGAGGAGAAATGTGAGTGTGTCCTGTGTTTTCAGACCATATGTGAGAACATTCATATTCTGAATGATCTCATGCACACCAAAGAAAACTGAGGGTCATTTTTCCTGTTGCTCTTTCCTCACTAAATGTAAAAAAGTTTTAGTAATGCCTACTTCAGAGAAAGCATTGCAACTTCAGCACATATGGTATGACTGCAGCGTGTCAACAGTTCAGTGTTTGTTCGTTCCTGTGTTTGATAATCCACCCAAAGTCTTCCTGCTTTCATCCTCCACCGAGCAGAGTGGCACAATTTATACTGCTCGACTCTGTAAGTTAATCTGAACTCAATGCTGTATTTTGGGTGAAATATTATTCATTTAGATATTTGTTTTAGATTAAGTTATCCTGCTTTTCCGCCTCAGTCACACAGCGTTGTCCAGGCAGTGAGTATTTACTTACTTGCCACGGTTTTTATGTTTTTAGGTATTTCAAAGCACGAAACTCCATCACAGGATCCTGGTCATTTCCTGGAGCTGCTGGCCAGCTCCCAGGCCCATCGTCTGGACGACCAGCGAGTCAGCCTCAACCAGTTACCTGGCTTGCGTCTCAGCAGCTGCAACCCGCCTCATATGCCCTTCGCCTCCAGCAAAGACCAAGCCCAATCTCAAGGTGATAGAAATGAGAGGCTCGGTGCATTTTAGTGACGCCTTCTGGTGACATTTTTCACTTTGTGATCACGGTTTTTGTTGTCCCTGCAGCCCTGATCTCCAGTGCAGATACTCCTCGCGCACCCTCCCTGTACAGCCATCTCGAAGACAACGCTGACGGGCCAGAGGGAGACGAAGTCTTCTTCGACATGCTCTTGAAGTGCCAGGTAATGACGGACATGCGAGGTGGTGGATAGAGTCGGTGTTATGTCTCCAGCAAATGGAATATCTCCTTTTTTTTTTTCATGCCAAATGAGTCACACAGTTAATAACTATGACCTAGATGCTAGTCACTGATTGGTACATTTATCCAGAAAACTTTTAATGTGAAGGAATACATGTTCAGATTCAACGTCAACTGCTATTTTTTACATAAGCATCCCACAAATGTAATATGAAACTGAAATGAATGCTGACATTAATAAAATAAGAAAGTGAAAAGGAATGACTTGTCGGGGTTTTTTAATGCCTCCTGTTAGTTTGATCCACTTCCAGAGGTTGTTTATCCTCTTAAATGGAGGCTGGTTGAAATTAAAATGTTTTTTATTTTCTCCCATTACCTTGATTTTTTTTTTTTTTTTATATGTACCACTCGGAGAACTAATCAGGACTCGCTGCATGTCTGTCTTGAATTTAATGTGGGCATTCCCATATATAATGGTAACAATATATTTTTGTTTCCTTTAGTTTGTGCTTGAAAGCTGGTTTCTCATTTTAACATTTTAATACTTGCCAGAGGCTTAACCCCTGATGTTTTGAAAATGTTTTGTTCATCAGTTGAGTAGAAACTTATTTACTTTCTGGTCATAAAAAAAATTCCAGTTTTACAAAAACTAGATGAGTCGGAACATGATTTAGGCTCTGTTGCTTTTTTTTTTTATCTTTCAACCCAGCTGTTGTCTTTTAGTAAACCCCTGATGTTGCCTCCTTAGGGCTCCAGGCTGAACGATCAGCGGTGCCCTGCTCCAACTTCTAAAGCTAAGGGCCCAACTGTCCCAAACGAGGACTTCTTCAGTCTCATCCTGCGCTCCCAGTCCAACCGGATGGAGGAGCAGCGGGTCGCCGCTCCTCCTGGAGTCTCTCGGAGCAAACCGGGCTGACGACAGGCAGAGATCCGCCTCATCCCACGAAGTGGCTCGACTCATGCCTTCTCAGTTGTCATGACAACACTCCTGAATGTCGGTTTGGACGACATGCATCTCATGAAGGAGTCAAGATTTCAGAAAAGGCTAAAAGGAAACTGAGATTTTTTATTTTTTGAAGTATCTTTTTTTTAGGTGGCCTTCATTTTGAGTCAAACTGGCCGCTGACCTTCCCGCTCACTCTGGAGGATTACACCAAAACAATCCATTGAGACGCCACAGACTAAATCAAAATATAATCTATTTTTTATTTACAGACAGAATATTTTGTGAGCCTTCAGTTTTTGACAGCATACTTGAAAGGAGCATGGCCCACCTCGCACATTTCCCAGTTTGATTTGAGAGAGCTGCCCTCAGTTTGATTTGAGAGAGCTGCCCTCAGTTTGATTTGAGAGAGCTGCCCTCGGATCGGAGGCCAAAATGGTGTGACGCTGCTGGGCAGTGGAGCCATTTACAGCCCCTCACTTTATGATTTTCAGTTTCACTGTCAAAGGTTGTATTACTACAAAATGAAAGACTTTTATGTATTGTAACAAACTTACAGGTTAACCAGTGTAATGATGGGAAAATGGATTTTATACCGATTCTTTCTCCTCACAACGGAGAAATAAAAAAATATTCAATTTACCTTTCAGCATCACTGATTCGTTTTTTGTGTACAACAAAGGAATTTCTCCAAAGTTGCATAGTTACTGTACAAACATTACAGTTTTTATATTTACAAATCATTATATTTTCTATTTACGAGATGTTTTCAGGTTTGTGTGTCATTTTGACCCCAGACCAGAGTTGATCTTTCTCCGGTTTGTTCTCGTAGCAGGTTTCTTTTCCGTTAATTTGATTCCAGGAATCCCTAAAGTATAAAATACTCAAACTGCTACGCCTCTGACGTCAGCCTCTCTTGGCGAGTGTTGCATCTGGAATGAAAAGAAAAAAATCAGATTTTAATGTTTTATATCATTTTATATCTAAAGCCTGATTTGGATATGCAGCAGCCCAATATTTAATTTAGTTCTGATTTGGTTTCATCACTTCGTAGTGATTTAAAAAAATAAATAAATCTTTTCAGTCTTGTCCAAATTTTCCCTGGAATCTTTTAGTCGACTTTTGATATTCCTCACAGCCAGGAGTTCATCTTTGATGCAGACTTTGAAGTTCTTCACTGCGTGTCTTGAATTCTCCACTGAACATTTTATAGCAGCCTTCATCAGATCCTGCTGTTGATCTGTATAGCTCTCCTGGCTGAACGGCTAATGTTTGATCAAAATGTTGAGCTTTTATTCAAACAGGTTTTCAGATCCACAGGCTCTTGGAATAAAAGAAATATGTCTTCTTATTCCCACGGCTCATTTGGTGTGAGGAAATAATCTGCTGTGGAAGCTTGGTTATCTTGATTGCAGCTCACCTTTACAATCCAATCAGAGCTGAGCCAAATAAAGGATCATTCTAGATTTCCTAAAGACTTATGTTTCAGTTTTACTTTAAAAACAGTTGTGTGGTTGGAGAAAAACAATGTTTCTGTCGAGTCTGGAAAAGTACAGACTTTGAGTATTGAAAGGGTTTGCAGAGACTGGATGAACATGTAAAAAGAAAATCCATATTTTATACATTTTATCCTTTTTTTTTTCTAAATGGACCAGCCATCCATTCTTTTTTTTTATTCAATCCCTCCATTATTTGTTCCTTTCTTGTTCCTTCCATCTGTCCTTTAGCTGTTTCCTCCTTCACTCTGTACTTAAACTCTTTCTTTTATTCTTTTGTTTTCTTTTAGTTTCTGGTTTGTCCATGTTTAATATTTAAAGTTTGCTATCAGTCCAATATTGGCTGTTTTTTTTTTTTTTTTTGTGTAACTTGTACAAAATTGAATGAGAGGACTATAAGTTTGACTCTAGAAATGTCTGGAATTTCATATATGTGAAGGGACACTAATATATATATATGAAAATCCATATTAAAAGAACAGATGTAGGTCAGCGCTGCAACAAGATGGCCACGTACAAACGGGCTCCTCCATGTCTGTATTTAAATTTTCCCCACCTGCTTAACTGAGATGATTATCAAATCTTCAGTCTAAACCGCTTAAAGGGGGAAGATGCCGAAAATTAACAAGACCGAAAAGAAAACGTCTAAAACACAAGATACTGGCGAACAGTCGGGAGACGGTAGTGAGGATGAGGCTAATGCTACATGAGGAAAGCTAACTTACAACACGCGTTACTGGAGAGTATCAAGACGCTTTCCAAAGACTTAAAAGAGTTTAAAAACGAGATGAAGCAAGACATAGAAGAACTCAAAGAAGATGTAAAGGCAACAATGAAGGAAGATCTCAACAGATTCAGAGGAAATGATGCGCGAGCTGCAGAACCAGAAGGGCGGGATCACCGAGGCGCAGACCCGGAACAGAGCTATGAACGACAAACGCGTGGATTTGGAGAGCGGAAGCCGGAGAAATAATCTTCGTATCTATGGAGTTCCGGTCTTGTGAGAAATGTCGATCGGTTTCAGAGTTTGTCACGGATCTGCTGATCAAGCGGCTGAAGCTACCGGATGGAAGTGAACTACGGATTCAGCGGCACACCGAGCTCTGGCTCCCAGACCGCCTCCCAACACGGCCCCGAGATCTATAACTGTGAATTTCTTGCAATTCAACACAAAGGAAATGGTTCTAAGGAAAGCCTGTGAACAGAAATTGGAGATGGAAGAATCTTATGTTTCTCAACTAACAGATCTAGAAAAACAACATAAATTAACCCAAATCCCAACCTGTTTATAAAAATAAAAGAACTAAGAAACAACATTGATAAAATGCTTACATATGAAATTGAAAAGAAATCAAAGAGAAAGGAGGTATGGCATTACATGACTTTAGAAAATATTATCATGCTGCCCAAATAACTCCCATAATAAATATAAGTGCCAAAAATTATGAAGCGAAATGGAAAAATATTGAACAAAAAGTCAATGGAAGAGAATTGCGGAGTATCACTGGAGATATAGAGACCACTCAGAATACACTTAAGAATGTTAATGCTATTAGTTTTNATGCCGAAAATTAACAAGACCGAAAAGAAAACGTCTAAAACACAAGATACTGGCGAACAGTCGGGAGACGGTAGTGAGGATGAGGCTAATGCTACCACGAGGAAAACTAGCGATAACTTGCAACACGCGTTACTGGAGAGTATCAAGACGCTTTCTAAAGACTTAAAAGAGTTTAAAAACGGGATGAAGCAAGACATAGAAGAACTCAAAGAAGATGTAAAGGCAACAATGAAGGAAGATCTCAACAGATTCAGAGAGGAAATGATGCGCGAGCTGCAGAACCAGAAGGGCGGGATCACCGAGGCGCAGACCCGGAACAGAGCTATGAACGACAAACGTGTGGATTTGGAGAGCCGAAGCCGGAGAAATAATCTTCGCATCTATGGAGTTCCGGAAGGTAAAGAAGGTCGATCGGTTTCAGAGTTTGTCGCCGATCTGCTGATCAAGCAGCTGAAGCTACCGGATGGAAGTGAACTACGGATTCAGCGGCACACCGAGCTCTGGCTCCCATCACGGCCCCGAGATCTAGAACTGTGAATTTCTTGCAATTCAACACAAAAGAAATGGTTCTAAGGAAAGCCTGTGAACAGAAATTGGAGATGGAAGAATCTTGTTTCTCAACAGATCTAGAAAAAAAACAAATTAACCTAAAATCCCAACCTGTTTATAAAAATAAAAGAACTAAGAAACAACATTGATAAAATGCTTACATATGAAATTGAAAAGAAATCAAAGTTTATTAAAAATTTGAAACTTTACAATTACCAAAAGAGAAAGGAGGTATGGCATTCAAGGGCGTAGGTTCGGTCTAAGTTTTGGTGGGGACCTTGGTGGGGACCTTGACACCCCCCCCCCCGGCAGCACAGTGAAATGCCCAAGAGCACCGAACATTTTTGAGAAGGGGGGGGAAACCACATTGGCTTAATAACCCCTCCCCCCAACCATAACCATATCATACATATTGTGTATACAACCAGCAGTGGTGGAGAAAGT
>NW_006799977.1:342303-374540 GCF_000485575.1 Poecilia formosa
ATGCCGAAAATTAACAAGACCGAAAAGAAAACGTCTAAAACACAAGATACTGGCGAACAGTCGGGAGACGGTAGTGAGGATGAGGCTAATGCTACATGAGGAAAGCTAACTTACAACACGCGTTACTGGAGAGTATCAAGACGCTTTCCAAAGACTTAAAAGAGTTTAAAAACGAGATGAAGCAAGACATAGAAGAACTCAAAGAAGATGTAAAGGCAACAATGAAGGAAGATCTCAACAGATTCAGAGGAAATGATGCGCGAGCTGCAGAACCAGAAGGGCGGGATCACCGAGGCGCAGACCCGGAACAGAGCTATGAACGACAAACGCGTGGATTTGGAGAGCGGAAGCCGGAGAAATAATCTTCGTATCTATGGAGTTCCGGTCTTGTGAGAAATGTCGATCGGTTTCAGAGTTTGTCACGGATCTGCTGATCAAGCGGCTGAAGCTACCGGATGGAAGTGAACTACGGATTCAGCGGCACACCGAGCTCTGGCTCCCAGACCGCCTCCCAACACGGCCCCGAGATCTATAACTGTGAATTTCTTGCAATTCAACACAAAGGAAATGGTTCTAAGGAAAGCCTGTGAACAGAAATTGGAGATGGAAGAATCTTATGTTTCTCAACTAACAGATCTAGAAAAACAACATAAATTAACCCAAATCCCAACCTGTTTATAAAAATAAAAGAACTAAGAAACAACATTGATAAAATGCTTACATATGAAATTGAAAAGAAATCAAAGAGAAAGGAGGTATGGCATTACATGACTTTAGAAAATATTATCATGCTGCCCAAATAACTCCCATAATAAATATAAGTGCCAAAAATTATGAAGCGAAATGGAAAAATATTGAACAAAAAGTCAATGGAAGAGAATTGCGGAGTATCACTGGAGATATAGAGACCACTCAGAATACACTTAAGAATGTTAATGCTATTAGTTTTTCAATGGGTAAATGGTTATATATAATCCGAAAATGCAAATTAGAGAAACTATTATGTCTGATCCAGTGGCCAGCCTACAATAAATATTTTATTCAAGACCCACAATTTAAACAATGGCTAGAAACAGCATTATGCATGGTCCTTAAGATGGGCACTTTAAAAGTTTCCAGGAACTACAGCAAGAGTTTGCTCCAAGAACTCAAGATTAGTTTAGATACCTACAATTAAGGGACTTTATAACAAAGAAATAAAACAAAAAATTGACCCAAATGAAAATGGGATTGTCAAAATGCTGATCGAGACCAATAAGGGTAAAAAAACACAGAATAGTGTCTTTACTCTATAAATATCTGTTAGAAAATAGAAGCACTAACACATTTAATATTAAAACAAAATGGGACAGGGAATTGGATATTCTGCCAACCGAAGATGGCTGGCTGAATATTTGGAAGACCTAAATTACAACATCCTCTTCCAGAATTTGGAGAGAACCTTGTTGGAAGAATATAATCAGATTTTTTATAACACCCCAAATTACTAGTAAATTCAAATCTAGAGCTCAGCCATGTTGGAGAGATTGTGGAGCACTTAATGTTAATCACGCGCATATTTTCTGGCTTTGCCCTAGAATTACACAGTTCTGGAACGAAATACACAATAAGATTGTAACAATACTGGGTTACTCAATACCTAACTCTGGCCTGGTTTTATACCTGGGTCTTTTGGACAATATCGTACTTAATGAATGTTATTTGTTAAAACTTCTGTTGATGGCAGCCAAAATGGTGGTAACCAGAAAGTGGTGCAAATCTGAACCTCCTACCACAAAGGAGTGGATACAGACTGTGAACTCATTATTTGAGATGGAGATTCTAACACATAGACTGAGGACACAGGAACAGCAATGCCTGGACAAATGGGAAAAATGGACAAACTTCACATCAATGATACAGGATTAATTTTGGATATGAATGGTCCCCTTGTGTTTTGTGTTACTAAAATAAGAGTCTCCCCCTGGTGTGTGATTTTTGTTCCAATTGTTCTGTATTTTTTGTCTTTTATAGTTTCTATGTATTGTTTGACCTTTCTTCTTGTGTGTACTCTAATAACCTCAACAAAAATAAAGTTATAAAATAAAAAAAAAGAACAGATGTGATCTTACCTGTTGATGCAGCAGCTAATGATGCAGCTCTTGTTCTTTTCAAGTCTGTAAACTCCAGAATTTGGCAGATCTTTACACACAGAGAGAAACTTCTGCAGCTCTGATATTGGGACTCCGTTCTCCTGCTGCTGCTAAACGAAAGGAAATCAAAAAAAGGGGGCAAACTTTAGTGTCAGAATGGCTGTTCTGGTTTAAAGATCCTAACAGGGCATTAATTATTAATACTGCAAACGGTGCACTTATTGCTGCCTGTACCTTGACTGTGTCGTATGTGTCGGTGATTATTGTGATGAAAAGACTGAGGATCATGTAGATGAAGAGTGACACAAAGGTGTAGAGGTAGACTCTGCTGAAAATCCACACCAGGTTACTCTTCTGCTGCATATCTTTGAATGTAGGGAACATGTCGTCTCCGTTGATCAGTGAGAACAAACACTCCGACACGGTGTTTAAGGTCCGGAACTAAACAACAGGTCAGAATGAAAAACTGTCAAATGCATTAGATTTCTGTTTAATCCAAATACACGACGGTGTGTCGTTACCTTTTCGTGATACGGGCCAATCACGATCCAGCCACAAAAACAGTAGCTTATGTATATTATTCCAGCACAACAGATGAAACGGATAACGTTTGGAAAAGCTGCCCGGAGCGTCACGATGAGAATCTAAAAGCAGGCAAAAAAAAGAATTTATTTTAAATCTATGATTACAAACTGAATTTTCTAAATTTATTCTTTTTCAAAACGAAGCTACAGCAAGTCTTGCAAAGTCCATGTTAATGTATGAATGACAAAGATTGCCGACTGCTTATTTTAAATAGTCTGAATATTCCTCTTCAAGAAGACATATTTACATCCACAAAGTCTGTCACACTGCAGTGAAAGGAGGTTAATTGGAAATGAGAAAAGCTGATTTCAATCAGAACTAATAGATTTTAAATGGCTTCAGAATTCAAACTATAGCAGATTTTCTTTTTCCCAGGATAAAAACCTTCAGACTGTAAACTCTTTAAATATATCTGGTCTGAATCTCATTTTATTTATGACAATTTAAACATTGACACAGGATTATTAATGTGTTTCACTGCACTTCATTAATAGATCTTTCCTTTGATAACTGAACTGTTTCATTACACAGTGACTGTAAACCTTAAGAGTTTAACTTCTTGAATATTTTTGCAGTTAATGCTGAAATATTTTCATTCTGCAGCTGTTTAAACAGATTTCAAACTATTTCTTGCAGTTAACAAAACCTCCAAGTGTCTCAGTAAGTGTATAAATGAGGCTTAATTAATGTGGAACATATATATGGATTGGGCCCATCAGCTGCTGTCGTATGAGTTGCATCCAAACAAATGCACTCATTTTTTCTTTTCTGTAAAATGATCAAATCTGACCAAAAACTTCAGTCACTTCTATATTGGTCACTTCTAAAAGTGTTGCAATGTAATAAACTGAAGCTGTCGGTCAACACAGACTTGGCTGCTGAATGCCAACATTATAAATTCTCAATTCCATTTGACAAATTAGCACACACACATCTATTGAACACACACACTTACTTTACAAACAGACCACTCCTTACACACCCAACACACACTATTTCACTCACAAATGCTCATAATCCAGATGGCCACAGGTCATGCCAACACCCGTTATTTCATTATGCAGCCTGTAACTTTGATGTCTGAGGAAACCCTGATTTAATAAAGTCAAAGATGTAATTAGGACGCCACATGCACCAGCTTCTTCAGACTCTGCCTGAATGCCAAAACAGGAAAAATAAAGACTTGCTGCATAATGTAATGTGGAGGAGTTTAAGGATCTGGGGATCTTGTTCATGAATGAGGGAAGAAGGGAGCAGGAAATCGACAGGTGGATTTTCGCAGCGTCTGCCGTGAAGCTGGCGCTGTACCGGTCCGTCGTGGTGACGAGAGAGCTGAGTCAAAAAGCAAAGCTCTCGATTTACCAGTCAATCTATGTTCCTACCCTCATCTATGGTCATGACCAAAAGAACAAGGTCACAGATACAAGCGGCCGAAATGGGTTTCCTCTGCCGGGTGACTGGGTTCTCCCTTAGAGAGAGAAGCTCGGTCATCCAGGAGGCACTCAGAGTAGAGCCGCTGCTCCTTCACTTCGAGAGGAGCCAATTGAGGTGACTCGGCATCTGGTCATAATGCCTCATGGACGCCTCCCTGGTGAGGTGTTCTGGGTACGTCCCACTGGGAGGAGGGGAAGACCCAGGACACGCTGGAGGAACTATGTCTCTCGGCTGGCCTGGGAACGGCTTGGGGTTCCCCTGCAGGAGCTGGAAGAAGTGGCTGGGGAGAGGAAAGTCTGGGCCTCCCTTCTGAAGCTGCTGCCCCCGTGACCCGACCCCGATTAGAGGAAGAAAATGGATGGATGGATGCATAATGTAAGTCTTTTGACCTTATTATTAATTATAAGAAGTAAATCTGCTGAAAAATAGCCTCACAACTAAACCATACACTTGATAAGGCTTTCTAATGACATCATTTTTATTTTTAACAACATTTTAAGAAGTGATCAGCGTAGAAGTGACTAGAATATTGGTCCAATTTTACTATAATTGTTGTTTACCGATTATGCTTCTTTAAAGTTAGACATAGACAATGGATGGATTAGACTTAGATTCATACGTTATACTTCTTGAAGTAACCCATGTAACGGATGACTCCGATCCAAACAAACATGGTGCCGGTGCCGAGGAAGATGCTGCACACATCGTAGCTTGTAAAAACCTGGAAGAAAAGTGGAATAGTTAAGCTTAAGCTTGCATACCTCAGTATAAAAAAAAGTTCTGGTTGGTCTGATGATGATGCAGAAACTGGTAGTCATGAAGTTTCTAAAGAAGCCTTCATTACCTTAGACTCGATCTCTATCTTGAGAATGGACCCTATGATGGTCAGCGTGTCGCTGACGATGATCAGGATGTACCAGCCGCTCACAAACTCCAGCTTGTCCGACCACGGCACGTTTCTACCAGAGTGTGTTCTGCAATGACGGCTGTACTCCTGTTTACAATAAAAAGAAGAGAGTTTTGGTTTTTTACGAACATGAAACACAAAGAAGACTGTAAAGCTAAGAAATAATCGGTCACTCCTATTAAAACCAGGCAGCTCAAAATTATCTGCCATTTGTCCTTTGGAAGTTTTAAGATAAACAAGTATGAACCTGAAGTCACGTTCCTGTTTATGCTGACAGAACTAGAACCACACATCCCAAGTCAATAAAACCACCAGCAGTGATCTCTGAGGACAGTTTTAATTTGGTATATTGAGTAAATTTTCACAAAACAAAATAAACGTCGACATACATTTAAATTTATTGAGAAAAATGTATTTTACTCACAAACATCAGCAGAACCCCTTTGACCACTGAGCGTGTGCAGAGCACAAAGGAGGTGATGCAGGTTATGAGGATGACGCAGTCGAACATCACAGTCAGGTAGATCTTTCTTGCAGCTAAAAGAATGAAATGAAAATAAAAAGTCTTTTAGTCTCGGGTTAAAGAATACCCACTTAGTTTGCGCCCAGTTTGGTGAACTTACAGGCTCCAGTGACTTTCCAGTCTTTGCATTCGTTGATTTCCACATCCATTTCCAGGTCGACTTTCATTCTGCCACTGTGAGCTTGATTGTTAAAAGTAATCTGTCAACAGATGTTTCTCAGTGAGAGGAAATATCTTTTTTTTTTATCACAATTTTTAATTAAATCCAGGAAGGAAGCAATCTCATTAAACTCTTTCTTGGTATTATTACAGATGTAGTTAAGTAATTTTTTAGTATTTCCAATGCGAACTATTTCTGTTTACCGAGGTAAAAAAACCAAAACAAACATACAATGACAGTGAAGTCGTAGCAGTCAGGCAGCTCTCGATATCTCACAGTTTGCAGATTAATGGCCATTACAGCGAATGTGATCTTCACAAGGAGCAGCCTGCAAAAAAGAACAAGATGAAAAAAAAACTACATATTACAAGAGAACTAAAGGAAGTTTTATTTACTTAAGAGACAAACATTTTTCACCAACCTTTTAAAATGCAGTTCAAAGTTTTCAGGCATGTCACGCAGTGGTACGGGATTGGCTGGATAGATTTTAAGGCATTCTGTTACAGAGGGACAACAAACACGTGATTATCCATCAGGGTTCTTTATTAATGCGATTCTCTACATTGTAGAACAATTCTACTGGGATGCATTCAACATGTTGGCTTTGTTTTTGTTCCTCTCTGCCAAGCTGTCTTGACCTGGTGTAGCTTTAAGCAGGCCAGGTTGTGCTGGATTCTTTTCTTGTTTGCTTCCTCAGTCTCATGCGGTTCCAGCTGATGAGCTTTCTGTTTAACAGTTTCATGTCCAGATGTACAAAGCAACCACTCAGATTGTTGAAGGTAAATTGGACATTTTTTTTTTTTAATGCTCCAATGAGCTCTTTTTTGTTTACTAAGAAAGCTCTTGTTATACATTCACTGTGTCATCAGTAGCCAGGGTAATTCCTCAGTTTTATGTTCTAAGTTGTTTGACGTCTGATGATTTTTGGATCAGCTTAGTTAACATAGTTCAGTGAGAGAAACTTGCACTACAAGTTACTCCTGTGACCAAATAAGGCTGCTTACTGTGCATAACCAGAACTGACGCTCTCCAGAAAGGCAAGACTACTTACTGAATACTTTTGAGATTAAATAGAGCTTCTCTGAAATGACTAGCCAAGCATTTATTCCTCTTTTGGGAAGTGCAGTTTCTTCCGGTCTGCGAAACAAAAAGCTTCTGACAACGCAAGACTGTGAAGCAGGAACTGTCTGCATTTCCAGAAACCACGAAAAGTTATGCAAAACCTCTGCCGTTTCATGTTTGGATTAGTTGTTAGTCTGTGCAGAAGAGACATTGTTCTGCACAGACTGATGAGTCATGGAGAAATGCTTTGAAACGTCACATGGAAGGAAAACCCTAATGCTGTTTTGGAGGAGGTGCAGCATCACTAAAAAGTCAAATCAGTTCCACTATATAATAAGTAAATTCTTAAATGACACACTAACATTACACAGAGAGTGACATATTTCGAGGATTTATTTATCTTGCTTTTGATGATTATGGTTCAGTTGAAAAAAAAAAAAACAAAATTCTGTTTTTGAATATGAAAAGAAATTTTTATTTTTTTTTATCAGAAATCTGAATCAGTTTTATTAACCTAGTTTGTGTACATAAGCAAGAAATTTGACTTCCATCTGACAGAAAGTTAAGCATAAATATAAAATCTTAAGAGGAAATATATTTTAATAAGTATATTTTAAAGAAGTGTCTTTAATACATTTTATCAACATGTCCTTGCACTCTACAGCACATGCAATCAATACCTGGCCTTCTTTTGCATGGTCAGTAAAGTGGCCATTGGTATTTTTCACAGTGTGACAAAGTGTCACGTCTTCTGCTTGAAAATGAAAGCAATATTTTCATAAAGCATCTAAAACTTCCTCAATGTGTTAAAGTGTGGTGGCTTTTGATGCACTGATATCCTCCAGAGGCGCTGATCCCTAGAAAGAGCTTTGCTGTACAATTCTCGCAGCGCTGCAGTTATTCTTCTTGCTTTTTCCCTCCACTTATCTTTAAAGCTACGATTTTGCATTAGAACACTGAGCAGTCAGCGTCTTTCCTGAGGATGTCCATAAAACTGTCCAGTGAAGTCAGCAGTCTTCACTATGACTCTGTGGTCTATACAATAACCTAATTTTCTGAGAAATTGTCTTTCTTCCTTCACTGTAAGCCATACTCATCACATGTATCATAAATAAACACTCTTCATAATGATGCTACAAGTTTCACTTTGTGAATTAAATGAAAAAAATAAATTAACTTTTGCAGCTGATAATCATGAGTTACAACTATGACAACGTTTACCCGTGTCCACATGAGCGTCAATTTCAAAGGTTTCACTTCCAGGGTAGATGCTGCCATTCCTGTAGAAGTTCTGACAGAGAAGCAGCGGGTTGTAGGAAGAGCCATTTTTCTCATATTCATGATTCCCAACAGTGTTGTTGTGCAGAACTCCGTACTGTAAATGGGCAATTGTAAACCATTAAAATTAGTCTGACAACACCTGAGAGGATAACAAAGTACGGTGGAGAAGAAACTCAGTAGCATGCATAAACCAAGTTATTTGACAGAACAGCACAATCATGATCAATGGAAAACTGAAAGGAGGTGAACAAAGTCCAGTGCCGTGGTGACATACAATCTGCAGGCTTTCATGTTATATAAGGCTCTAGAGTGGTAAAAGTCCATCAATAATTAACAGCAGCACAAAAGCAAAAATATTGGTAATGTCACATGAACTTTCATTCAAGCAATAATATCTCTCACCTGAGTAATAATGTAGTCGATGTGATCATAAACGTCAGCTTGTCTGTAAACGGCGTAGGCTTCCATGCTTCCGTCAACATAATCTTTGAGGAAAAGGTGCTTGAAGGTCAGCAGATTTTCTTCCTTGAAAGTAACGACCATCTGATTGCTCAGGCCAAATAAGACCAGCTGCAGTGACCAAAAATCATTTCAGATGAAGTTTGAGACAAGAAAAAGTGAAGTGTCATTCTTCTGATTGCATCTGAGAGAGCTACAAACCTGCACGGTAACTATAGCAATTTTGATAATCTGCAGCATGAGTTTCCAAGGTATCCGTCCCCGCGCGTGGTATTTCTCACACGGATTCATGAAGTAGTACTTGATCTTCCTTCGGAGGCATTCAGTTCTCTCCTCCATGCTCTGACACTGGTGGTCTTCCCACGAAATGGGACGGTTTGTCTCATGGACATCATAAGTCTCACTGGACTCTTCCATGTCTGAATTTATTCAGACTTTTCCTCCAGGAAAGGCGGCAAAACTGCAGCGCCTAAAAACAGTGATCAAATAAGCAAGACACAATAAGCATATGTACAGCAGACTATAAAGAAAATGTGAAGCAAAATGTCAGCTCAGGCAAGAAACAAAGTGAAACAGAAAACAGCCAGTGAGTTTTAGAGCTGAACAATATACTGAATCAGAACCGTTATCAAAAATTTTATAAGTAAAATATTGCACTCCCAAACAACTCCACGGATGAATTATTGTACATCGTAATATTTCAGGTTAAATTTCTTGAAACTCTGCATGCCAATATAAACATATTTGCCCAGGTAGGTAATGTTTTAATGCATTTTATGCCCACAAAGAAGTTAGATTTTAATGAGGTAGATACTAAAGCTCAGGGACAGCAGGGATAATGAGGAAAAATAAAAATAAAGAGTGCTGAAAATTTGGGTTAATAACAATCAGTATCATTACTACCATATGTATTGTGTAGCCCAAATTGCAATAAAGACTTGTATTCAGACTCTATGCACCGATCCATTCATCCCTTAAGACTCATATTTATTATTACATTTTTGTTGTAATGTCTATAAAGTGCTTTAAAGACATTTTTGTATCCATTGAATCTTTTCACATTCTGTCAAGTTTATCCATTAGAATTTCAAATGAAAGACCAACACAAGGTAGTTTATTTTGATTGTGAAATGGAACATAATATATAGTGCATTTAGATTCCAGTGTTCTCAGTGTAAAGGTTTGTTAGAGAATGTTATTGAACAAGCCGCACTGTTCAATCCATCATCTGAAATAGAAAGAGGATTAAACAACTGCAAACCTGTCAAACTATGGCTGTTTGCCTAAAGTGAGCAGCCAGGTGGGAACAGAATTATTCAGAAAAGCAGTCTAGAGGTTACTTGGTTACTCTGGATGAGCTGCAGAGATACAAAGCTGAAGTGGGAGAAACTGGATAAGTGACATCTACAATGTTGTTGCTCAAATAAATCCAAAAGATGCCACTTTCGCTGTTTGTAACAGGAAAACATGATTGTGGCAGTATCATGCAGGACATGTAAGCAGGTTACAGTTAATGGGAAAACCTGTCAGAGGCTGAAAAACACTTGAATCTGGGCTGAAGGTTTATCTTCCAGATCCAAATCAAAATGACTTATTTCAAGCCTTAAATCCACAACTATCCAATACTTAGGCATATCAAGTTAAAGACAGACAAAAACACATTTTAATCATTTTTCTTTCCCCTCTTAAATGTCTC
This sequence comes from Poecilia formosa, assembly GCF_000485575.1. Lineage (NCBI taxonomy): Eukaryota > Metazoa > Chordata > Actinopteri > Cyprinodontiformes > Poeciliidae > Poecilia > Poecilia formosa. Next base: position 352,543 of record NW_006799977.1, read on the forward strand.
AATCATAATGAAGTACACTGAAGTTTACTGTTGTGGTGGAACAAAATGTGAAAGCAAGGGATATGAATACTTTCGCAAGGCGCTTTAACCAGGAAATAAATAAGTTCGCTTCTTACGATAAGAGTAAAGAATTTATTTACCAAACTTGGCGTATTATCAACCCGTTGTTCTAGTATCTCTGATTAGGATGAACGAGGGACAGTTTACCAAATGACAGAGTGTGGAAGAAGTCGTGGTGCATCTGAACTGAGAATGAATAATTCATTACGGTTTCCACTCAGAGACCCGGGCAGATTCTGCCGCTAATACACTGTTTTCTCGTTTAGAAATAAGCATCCAAGAAAAAAAGGATAATATTCCCAAACATAAGCAATAAATCTTCTACTTACCGTTCTTCACTTCAATCATTTTCTGAAGCACCCACCGCAGTTTACACGAACTTTGACTAAGATTCGTTTCAATAAAAACAATACATCTTACGGGGATTTCTGGTTTGGTGTTAGGGTCACGTCTGCGTTCATATTACAGATCACTGATCTCCCGATTCAAGCTTGCCCAGGTAAATTTATAACATTGTTTTGACGTCACTGTAAAACTGGGACTTGATTGGCTTGTACAGCACTCTGTCAATGATTTTCCCCGCCCTCTTTTGTAACCCTTGGCAACCAAACAGTCCACAACTGACGAGCAGTTAGTTTTAGCGATAAAGGAGTTCAATATATGGCTTAAACTTCCGGTAAGAGTTATTTATTTGTATATAATCTGGACTTAATCTATGTATTTTTATCACCGTAGCATCAGCAGCTAAAGATAATGTATTCAAGGTAGGTCACGGCAGTTTTGGGGGGCAAAACAATCCAAACGGTATGTCTCCAAAACCTGAGGTAAATTGCTACTGTAGTGCCCTGGAGAGCAAAACAGTTTAATACTTTGCCTCAAACTATGTGCTTTTCTTTGGTTGCAAATGTTTGTTAGCAAAAAGCAGCTTTAATTCCGTATTTATTAAAAGTAACCACACAGTAATTCATTGGTGTTCATTTTAAACACGGTGGTGAGACCTAAGCAGAATTGTATACAAAACAGAGAATCCTGAAAGAAAAACTAAGATTTTATCAATCGATTCATAAAATCTTTATTCTGGTTGTAAAACTATAGGCTACTGACTTGCATTTTCAGGCCTCTGACTCCTTGTTTAACTATTATTTCTTATTACAGAAAGAACATGTATTCATTTATTGCCTGTTTGAAAATACTTATTTTAGTACACTACAATGTTCTTACCAATAAACCTTAAAGGAACCTTGATGTACTTTATTCATACATTACTTTAATTGACCCTGAGAAACTTAAATTCATTGTAATTCATGTTTTCTCCACAAGATGTCAGCATATGCACTGATTTTGTTCATAATCCCGCTGACTGAAGTCTAGTTCCAGTTACAAACAGTGAATTTTAAAATGGTTGATTGAGTCTCTGTCTCTTTTGGATAGATGCCACTTTATCCTCAGTGAACGTGTTGATCCAAAGAAGAAGAATGGGTCCCAAGGCAAAAAGATCACCAAGTAAAGGAAGAGGGAAAGGCAAAGGGAAAGGTGAGGGTTTAATTAGATAATGATGATATTGAATACCTACTTATTCATGTTGTTACAAGGCACTAAATCAGAAGGCATTATGTATTTTTTTTAAATATAACTATATGTATGTTTGCTCTTTTAAAATCTCTAATGGACGGAATTATTTCCATTTCAGGCAGGACCAGTCGGTCTTCTACACGTGCAAGTTCATGTAAGAGAAATTTGGTATGCTTGTTATTTTTGCAGCAAAAGAAACAAACTAAAAAGCCAGATGCAATTTCATTACATCTGTATTGAAGTTTGGAAAACACACTTCATATTAAACTCACGAAACATTTGTTATCTTTTATTTTTTATTAAAGAATCGGTCTCTTGACACATCTGATGGTGTGGCTTTTCTTTGGAATTCAGGCAAAACACTCTTGAGAGGTTTTTTTCTTTTTTTTTCCATTTTTCCAGTTCATTTAAGATAATTTGATGTGCCTTGAGGCCTCACACAATCTACAATGTGATGTGCGTACTATTGCGTAGCCTCTGGACATACTCAGCTTTGGGTCCCTCTTATTTTAGTCTCACATTCATCCTTGAAATCAAGCTTTTTATTTACCTAAATAAATTATCAACTGTTTTTATTATTATGCTATATTTCATTTTGTCCATTTCTGTTTTTCCTTAAAATCAGTTTTTACCAAATTCCATTTCTCTTTCTCAGGAACAGATCTACACTGATTTGCTTTTCAAGCCTTTCACACATTCCTCAGGGACTTAGCCAAGCCTTAACTTTACCTTTCCACTTCACCTAAACCCGAGTCTTAACCCAAAAGTCAGTGGTTAATCTTTCATGCTCTAACTTTTAGTTGTGAATTAAAAAAAGATCCTCTGATCAACTATAATACAGGCCTTCTTTTGTTTACTCCAAGCAATGTGCCTTGTAAAAGCAACCAAAGTCCTTGAACTTTATCTTCTGCTACCATCATCCTTTTTCTCAGCAGCAACAGAGAAGAAGGTCAGAGTCGATTGGGAGGATGGATGGAAAAATCCTGGAAGAAAATAAAGCTACAAAAGAATTAACAATAGGGCAATAAATGTAGAAAGAAGCCACAGTTTAAAATTTGTTGAAAACTAATTCTACCACTTCACAATTATGAGCTATGATTTTCAAGTAGTGTCCCATGAAATCCCAATAATACAGTTAACGATTCTAATCTGACAAAGTTTAAGAAAATGTCATTAATAATAAACCATTTCCAACACACTCTAGGTCACTTAAAACCAATAGAAATGCTTAAACTCAGGTTATGATTCCAGAGAAACATAGAGAGTGATATAAAGAGAGAGAACATTGTGTGCTGGCAAGCCTTCAGTGAATTAAGCAAGAAAAGAGAGGCCTAATTTAGAATAATTTTCAGCAGCAGACAACAAATGCAATTTAATTGTACTCTGGGGGGAAGAAACATTGTACATCATACTCTGTTTTTTTTTTCTTCTCCTAAACAAATATTCTCTGTGAACACAAATGCCATGGCTGTCACATATCTTTGTGAAATGAGGGGTGTGAGTTTCCACTACAATGATTTGGCACGAAGCCTAAGTGGTGTGAAGCCTAAGTGACACGCCCAGCTGGGAAGTGGTTACTCCAGCTTTACTTAAGCATTCCCCCCGTCCTCTCAGCAACCTTGTGGAAAGACTTTGAAGAGAGAGACCACAAGGAGGAGGAAAACTGTTATTATGCAGAGTCCTGTTTACTTTTGTGTTCCCTGGACTGAGACACAGCTGAGATATGGAGGAGTATACAAAGATGTCTAAAGTGTAAAATAAAACAATCACAACAGCTAAAAAAGTCTTCCAGTAGTCATTCAGCAGTATGTTAATATAAAGTAACAGTATTATTACAGGTGACAGTGTTTAGCAGCAATAAGCCAGCTAAACAATGGTTGTTGCTAGCCTGTGATGTTCGAGGAGGGGCAGGTGCACGAAATGTGTTTCTGATATGAAGCATGAGGGAAAAATGTTCCTTTGTGTATTTTACACCATGAGAACAAAAGCTTTATTTGCTTTTAATCTCCATATTTTATTGCCATTTTCAGTCACGTCTTATTTATAATTTCTGACTTATCTGTCATGTTGCTCTGACTTGGTAACAGATGAACTGACATGCTCTGAAAAAGTCAGTAGGTGAGCAATCTTTCACTTTGTCACTCTGCCAAAGTTTGTTCTTCATTGCAGGTGTCCAGGTTTTTGGAGCTGAATCTTCTTTGTATGAAATTTCAAAGTTGGCCATCATCATCATCACTTAATAGATGAAAACAGAGCCCTTGTGTTTTTTTAGGACTGACTTGTATGTAGGTGATTCTGATTTCTGTGGAGAAAAGACTTCCTCAGCACGTGAAGAAAACAAAGAAACAGAGCTCGTTCTTTTGGGTTTTGTTTTGCACTTTTTTGGAATTAGCAGATCAGGAAATCGTTCTCACTTTCTCCAGACAATGGCTCATTTTGGAAAAGTGTGTAGGCCAGGCTCACACCATTCTGCACATTGTTTCCACAGAACACAACTTTTGGTGAATGCTCAAGAAAAAGAAAAAGGAAACTCCAGCCCTCTAGACATTGTAATCCCAGTTTAACTCATTTCATGTAATCTGAACTAAGAGATCATATGAGTGTGGATTTTCAATATCAAGTTTATAATACAAAAAAGAAGGCACAGAAATTAAATTTTTGAAATATTTATCTTTGTGAAAATGTATCTGAATTTTAGATATGCTCAGTTTATATGCTTTAAGATGAAAGAAAATCTTCATGTTCCTTTTCTACATCAATTTAGTTTCATTCCTCTCACTTGGATTGTTTTCAATTGTATTACAGGTTTGTGAACAACAAACTTTCAAGAGAATAAGATTTAAAAAAAATGATTCTGAATTTTCTCCTCAAGATCACCCTGACGACATCTTCCCCCTGGTCCTGACGTCTGCCACCCAGGAGCTCTTCAACTGCCGTATTGATGAAGACGTCACAGAGAAGCACCCCTTCAAACTGCTCAAGAAAGACGACATCATCGACGACATGAAGACGAGAGCTGCCATTTCTGATTTCAGCCCAGTGAAACACGCTGTGCTTGTAAGATTCATCCAGACAAATAAACAAACAAACTGAGCTGCTACAACAACACATGGGTCATAAAACAAGGACTGTGTGAGCAAAAGGAGCTGGTTGAAGCTCACTCATATTTTGCCAGAATCCCTTTTACCACTTTACTCTTATTAGACGTTAGCGCCTCGTTAGCGGCTGACGCAGTCTCATCAGGCGTGATTTTCTTTTTCATGTTTAGGATATAACTCCTACATTTCATAGATGTCTTAGTGAGAACTTGGTGTCATTGTTTTCCCACAGGATTACCCAGAGGAAGAGATGCTGTTGGTTTTTGATTCAAACCTCACTTACGGCCAGTGTTTCTACTTGGTTCTGACACCAGAAAGCAAGGAACGAATCCTGAAAGTGAGACTTCAGTTTTATTATGTTATTAGTTTCACAAAATATGATCAAAAACATCAATTTCTGCCATTATATAACAAAGATGTTCCATATGTGATATATTTTTGGTGTATTGGGTAATTTAGCATAAACTCTTAAGAGCTTCAACTTTAATTTCCAAAACTTTGTCACTCAAAATCTACTACTACAGAAAGAGTTAATGAATTTTATAAAACATTTATTTTCAACTCCATAACCCAATCTCCTTCTGTCTCTGTCATCCAGACCCCAGAGGCTGAAGAGCTGCTTGAGTCCGAAAAAAGACCAAAACTTTGGATTCCTCTTGGTAGTGAGAAGGAAATAGAAGAACCTGTCAAGGAGACGAGAGAAAAGGCATACCACAATAGTAATGCAGAGTAAAGTTAAATGAAAATACATTTGCTGCTGCTGTTGTATTGATTTTGTCTTCTTGTCCTCGTCAGCTGAGGCTCAAATTAAGACTGGACCGGGAAGGTCAGTCAGAGGTCTGTTTTTCAGACCGCGACTGTGCAGAGTCAAAGGACAGCCACTTGGAGTGTACTTCTTATGAAGACAGTAAATTCAAGATCAAGAAACTGATGAGTGATTGCGGAGTGCAGGCTGTTCCCATGCTGCAGACCAACGGTTGCCAGACAATGAGGTATAATGATGAACCTTTGTGCTTAAAACATTTAATCAGCACAAAAAGACTGAAAGGTTCTGGCCTTTCAGTCGGAAACAGATTGAAAGAAGTCTACCTGGAACAACAACGTACATATTTCTTATTAACATTGTTTTCCTTGCAGGATGGTTCCAAAGGACACGTTCACTCAGTATGAACCAAGAGAGTTCAGCACCAAGGAAAAAGAAATGATTCTTAAAGAACAGAACCTGAGAGATTTTTGTGGGAGACAGATTCCCAGGTAAAAATAAATGGTTTTGAATGGTTGTTTTCCCATCAAATCAGACTCAACTACATTTGAGAAAATATAAAACTCCCACCCATTACAGTGACTTCGCATAAGATTGCCTGTTATCACAGTCAGCTGTATTGCTTTTTGGTTTTAGGATGTTGTTTGCCCTGCAGCAGGAGGAGATCATAAACGTGTTTCTGGATGACTGGAGGTCCCTGGCGACCGGGATTGAAATCTGTGACTGGTCAGGGCAGGTGTCTGATACTCTGGTGCTCCATCAGGTCTTCACAGATCAGAAGTTCGCTAAAAACAAAACAATTAGTTGCCTCAACTGGCACCCTACAATACACGGTAAAGTGCAACATTTTAAAGCAGTTAAGCTTTTGTTTTCCCATCAAGAACAGAAAAGTAATGCAGAGATGAGCTTTAATTATGTTGATAGTTGAAAACATAATTATTTGTGTGTTTTGCGTGTGTGTGTGTGTGTGTGTGTGTGTGTGTGTGTGTGTGCTGCAGGTGTAGTTGCTGTGGCCCTGACAAAAAGACACAGGGAGCCTGCAGAGACGGCCTCCAGTCCTCCGCTCATTGTCTTCTACAGCTTCTCTGACCCCTCTAATCCCCAGGTGTGACAAGCAAACAAGAAAACCCTCCAACACACAAGTAAAGAAATCTCTTGCACATCTCTTGGAGAAAAGCTTTTAGGAGAAACAGCTGGAATGAATTGCACTTTGTCATTCAGGACTATTGTTTACTGTAGGAAAATTTGAGAGCGCCTATTGATTTGACCATAGGCTCCCAGTCAATAAACCTGAGCAGCTAAAGTAATGTAATACCACTTCTACGTGATGTAAATCTCTGGAGCTTGAGTGGCCCATTGCTTCATTGGCTAAAGTGGGGTGTGTGGAACTTTATACGCATATCTGATGAAATGCAGTTGATGCTAATGGATTGTTGTATTGTAAGACGAACCTTGCATTAACAGACAAGACGGAAGACTGCAGTGAATAAAAACTCATATGATATCTGAATCTGCCTTGCAAAACTATTCATACTCCTTTATCATTCCTGCAGCTTTTCACATCAGGAGCTTAGAACCGTTGCATATTCTTCTCTAGAAAACTGCTCAAGCTCAAAAACACTGAATGATTTATTTTCCAACCTTTCCACAGGTTCCCAATTAGATTCTGGTCTGGACTTTGACTAGGTCATTCTAATACATGAATTTGCTATTATTTAAGCTGTTCAGTTGTAGCTCTGGCGGTAAGTCTTAAGACTTTTGCAGCCTCCCTGCAGGTTTTCTTCCAGGATTGCCCCGTGTTTAGCTTCATCAATCCTTCCGTAGACTCTGACCACATTCCCCGTCCCTGATGAAGAAAAATATTCCAAAAAATATCATTTTTATCTCATCCGACCAGACAACCAGAAGGTTTGCTATGTTCCCTACTTGGAATGTGGCAAATTGCGTACAGGACTTCTGTTGTCTGGCTGTTTTCAGGCTCCTCTTCCATAAAGGCCAAACTTGTGGGTTCCTGTTAACACATTCTCTCATCTGAGCTTTGGATCTCTGCAGATCCTACATCGTTACCATGGGCATATAGTGAAGTACATTGACCTTTTAAACTGTAACGTGACAGAATGTGGAGAAATTCAAAGTATATGAATACTTTTGCAATGTACTTCACACAGGTTTCTGTGAAATGCAGTGTTTATGTTTTGTATGTAGTACGTTTTCTTTTTGATTTTCTCTTATTATTATTTTTTTTGCAGTTTCTCCTTGAATGCCCAGACGACATTCTTGCATTCCAGTTCTCCCCCTCCAATCCAAATATTATTGTTGGCGGCTGTATAAATGGCCAGGTGATTTTTTTTTTCCTGTACCACCTTTCCTGTCTCTTATACTGTGAAAAGTTCAAAATGATTTCTTTCTTCACACAGGTCTGCTCTTCAGCCCACTATAAAATACTATTCTCATTTAAGCGTTATGTTCTCAGGTGATTTTGTTCTACTGACTGATTTTGTTCGTTAACTCATGTTTCAGATTTTGTTGTGGGACCTCTCTGCTCATGTCACCTACATACAGGCATCACAACCCAGCAGTAGAAAAGATTCAACAAGTTCAGACAAGTTTGTAAGTACAAATATATTTGGACTTTGCCAAATGCCAGAATATTGAGATAAAATTTTAAATTTTTTTTATTTACCGGTACTCTTTTCCAAAGTTTAATCCATTTACATACATTTTCTTAGTAATTGATAGCAGTGCTTTTCAATTGTATGGTTTGGAGCAGACTTTTCACCGCAGTGGGAATTGTGTCCGACTCAGTCAGTTTTGGCCAACTGCACTGATGCTGCTGTATTTAAACAGGCACATATACTAGGTCCCCACATTTACTTTGTGTGTTTTTATGGTCTCTACAGTGGAACAGCTGTCTCCATCCCTCTCCTCTCTGCTTTATTCTCCTTTACTCCTCCCCTGTCATCCTTCTCCCTTTCTCTATCTTTGTTTGCTCTTAATTCTCTTGAGTCAACACAGCACAGTGCCAGCTGTTACACAACTCCCCATCTACAACCGTGGTTTGTCCCCTTATGCAAGATAACGTTCTGGTAAATCAGATCACTTTTCTCTCTGCTGTTTGCAGAGTAAACAATAGCAGTTGTGCTGGTTAAAAGGACTTAATTTGGATGTTTGGATCTATGGAACATGGACATTTATCTGTTATCGGCCTACCAGATAAATCACTTTGGTTTAACTTGTTTCTTTATTATGAAGGCTGCATGCTGAATGTTTGTTTTCCCTTGCATACATATTGGTATCATGGCAAAAAAAAAACAAAACAAAAAAAAAACACATTCTTCAAGTATTTGGATTAAATGTGAACTCTGGACTTTTTTGATATCCCGCTGAAGCATTTTGAATGGCTTTTGTGCTGAATACAATCTGCCTGATTTGATTGATTTGTCAGATTTTACTGTGCAGTGCCTTTTTGTGTTTGCTGTCTCTTCAGGACCTTAACGACAGCAAAGAGAATATTCCCATTGTGCGATTCTGTGCGGTGTCAGCCTTAGAGAGCAGCCACAAAGCCCCAGTTACTGATGTGCAGTGGCTGCCGCCAACATTCGAGGTACAGAAAAGTTAAAAATTGAAGAATTAGAGGCAACTTTGAAAGAGAGACACGTTCTAATCTAAATAGAGTAAGGTTAATATTAGAAAATGTCCACTTGAAGAAAGGGGTGTTCTTTTTGTGTGAATATAGCATTATACTTCATGTAAATAGTAGACCAAATGTAAACTCTAAAGAGTCATTGTTTATGTAAGTACATGTAGAGATTTATGGAGAAGATATAGAATGATCCTCAAAGTCAACTGTGGGATATACTGCTTACTACCAAGATGACAAAAAAGAACATTTATTGAAGCATTGGCATGGGCCTTGCAGTTTCTTTTCTCCTGTCGGCTCCTACTCCTCACATCTATAGAGGAGCGTCATAAATCATTTTCACGTCTTGTATTCATCAAGATGGGTGAAAAAATTGTAAGCATCAAAGTTCCCTCAGGGGAAAGATTAACATCCTACATTGCTATAGACTTGAACTTGTTCACATTGTCAAACACATCTGTTTCCTTTTTGAGGAATTAGCATTTTAGACAAACAGAAAGCATAACAGGAGGAAAAGGATGCCTGGTTTTTCAAATGAAATTGTGATAATTACGATTTGCATTGTTCTTAATTTGTACAAAGCTTCCCTTTTATGCATTTATTTTGTAACTTTTTCTCTGATAAGGTTACTATTTTGGGCTTACCAGTGGAGAACAAGCAGAAAGTCTCGGTTCAGATCATCACCTGCTCCCCTGACTGGTAGGCCATATTTTGAAAAACACGAAATGTTTGAAAGACAGATTTAAAGGAACTCAAGGCACCAACTCAGTGTGTGTGTCTGAATTTGAACTTCTGATTTTGAGTTTTTGTCCGTTTCCAGGTTTGACCTTTTTGCCTCATTTTGCTCCATAGCACTCTTCGTTTTTGGGACGTGAGACTTCCAGCTGTGTTTACGAACACGCCTACAGAGAGCACGCCGGCTGTCGACCATAAGACCCCGATGACGACCTGCAGCGTCCCTGAAACTTTCAAACACCTTGACAGGACATGGAAACCATTGTTCAGAGTAATTTAGCTTTGGGAATTTGTGATATGTCTAGAACCTAAGCTAATTTTAATATGCATTCTATCCCATAAGGATTTGAAATATGAAAGGTAATAGAACGATGCAGAATCAAGGATCTTTTATCTTGTGTCATTTGTCAGGTTTCACTGTCAAAGATTGATACCAAAGGAGAATATGTTCCTATGAAGTTCAGCTTTGAAAATGTCATCGCTCCTACAGGTAGGGCAAAAGGAGGGATATTTCATTTTTGTATTAATTTTAATACTTTTGCAATAGAATTTTAGAAATGTTACAAATTTAACAATTTGAAGGGGCAGTATTGTGTAAAATTTACTTTTTTGACCGTTATTACATGTTATAATGTTTTTTCCTAATCAAAAACATAACTGGGGTGTTGCTTTGATTCTTTCATGCATTTTTGAGAAGTCTTTTAATCTCCTATGGATTAATAGAGGAGCCATGTTGTGATGACTTCCTGAAGGCGGAGCTTCAGAAAAAGCAGGAGTTTTTAAAAAGACAGAGCTTTAAATTATGAAGTGAAACTTCTTTTAGGTCATATTTGATATATATAGAATTTTATAACAGCCAAACATAGTTACTTGATTGTGCTATAAAACGACATTATGTGCCTGGAAAATACATAATATTAACAAAGATTGTGTTTAGTTTTGGTTTGAAAAGTTGATTTCATTGACGACCACAATGAGGCTGTCTTCCTTGAGTTTCCCACCACTCTCTTAAGAGTCTTTCTTCCAAAATAAATTTCTGGTAGCAAATCACTGGCCTTGCTCACTGTCAGCTCTTTGTAATATCTTGCTCAGAAAGCTTGAGGAAGGTTGAATGTGTCCATGCTGGTCAAGAAGAGACGTGTCTTTGTCTGTCTGGAGGTCCGGCTCCATAAACACCACTTTGGTAGCTGGCTGGTTGGGGAATTAATTTGCTGCAAGGTCATCTTTTTTTCACTTAACCCAAGCACTCACCAATTAAGATTTTAATGAATATGATGAATATTTTGGTTCAGCTTAAGGAGTTTTCCTATCTTACTGACAAGGTAAGTCTTTGTATTGACTCCAGTGTTCATCATTTTGCTACCACTGCTGTTTCTGAAAGTGGAGCCATTTAACAGTCATTTCTAGCACAACAGATTTACTTTGCATGATTTTCCACACCACGTTATGGTCAGCAGGCTTCACGGTCACCGTGTAACAGGTAGACAGCCATGTCCTTGGGAAGCACTGGATCGATTTCTGCCGCGGTGCAACATAGTCTTACTGTTTTCTTCACACGTTTTTAAATGGAGAAATGAATTCAGAAAATGTGGAACAGAAATGTGCTGAGAAATCAGCTGCTGGGCAAAACAAGCTGATTTTCTGGCTTGAGCGACTCTGACGTTTCTGACCAGTAAGGTCATCAAAAATCTCACTGCTTTGGCCAGATAGTGGTTTAAAAAAGTTGCTCAGAGTTAGTTAGTTTTACTCTCATGATGATTAAAGTGAATGGAGGGAAGGCTGCTTTGGATAACTTTTTTCCTTAATAAAAACATTTGGTTGTATCCTCCCCTAGCTAGTCCCTTTTCTTTATAGAACCGTCTTTCCCAGTTTTTTTTCTCATTCCTCTCATCCTTTTCCTACCCCATTCACCAGACACACCTCTCCTTTTCTTCCCTCCTTTCGTCTTCCCATCATATCGTTAATGGTGAGAGTACTGTGCAGACGGCATCAATCCGATCTTCATTTCCTTACATTAAGCATAAACCGCTGTCTCAAACTATTCCTCTTCTTTCTGTGTTTTTTCTAAGCCATCTCTCTTAGTTGGTAGAATTATGATTCACACTTTAACCTTGTTTTCCCTCTCAGAAACAGATAAAGACATTAAAGGGACGGAGGTCTTTCCGGACTACAGCCAACTCATGCTACCTGCATCTGAAAAGCTGAGGGAGATGGACAGCATCAACACCAAGTTTTTTGTTGGGACAGAGGTAAAACTTCAAATTGTTGAAACTTCAAAAACCAAACCCACAACAGCACTTTTTCAGTTTTTCCCTCCCTTCAGTTTACGTTACAATGTTTTGTAAAATTGCTGAAGTTTTTTTTTAAAGCTAAGATGATGACAGAACATTGGCTTTGAATGGTTAAGAAACCGTCAGGTATGTGTAGGTTTGGTATATTCTGTGATGAATCTCATATAACGTGTCTTGTTTTCACTGCCAGAACGGAGAGATCATTTACTCAGACTGGAAAATGGAAAGCGACGACTCTGGGCGCCCGCACAGTGAGTGCTGCCATATTTCTGGGTTGTTTAAAAAGGGGCCTAAACAATATATGCTTTACCATCTGTAAGCACTTTCTTATCAAACCAAGACATTCATCACAATAAACTGAACTGTTAAACTTTTGTTTTTCAGTTTCATAACAATAAATCTGACACCCATATCCCTTTTAAATCACCCTTGTCCTTAGGCAGCCATGCTAAATTTAATAACCCTCAGGAAATGTATAGGATTGCAGAAGTTTGACTTGTCTTCATCATTTATTGTGACTGAGACTGGAAATCACAATCAGTATTGTGCCAAGTAAAACATGCCTTTTCTCACAATGTGCTGCTGCGCTCGCAGGTTCCAAACCCTTCGCGTGTTTCAACACCCATCACTGGCTGGTGAACACAGTGCAGCGATCTCCATTCTTCAAAGACATTCTTTTGACAACAGGAGGCTGGAACTTTGCCATTTGGAAAGAGGGAGTCATGGTAACTACACTAAAAACAAGTCCACTGGGCATAAATTTTGTGCCCAGAGTACATACAAACACCGTACAAGGTTATACTGGTTATATTATTTAATAATGGAGGAAATTTTTATTTAATATACAGGTCCTTGCAGAAGGATTCACACCTCTTGAAATTTTACAAATTTGTGTTAGAAGAACAGCTCTCTGTGTGTTTTATTGAGATTATAATCTGAAGAATGTGGTGAGCATATGCCATTTCTGCTCTGATACCCCTTAATAAAACCCAGTGAATCTGACTGTCTTCAGAAGTCACCCAGTTATCAGCTAGAATCGACTTGTGTAATTAATTCTCAAAATACCTCCAGAATAATAGTAAACAACATCAACATGACAAAGGTTAAGGAACAAAGCAGACAGAAGGTTAAAGCTATAAAACAATATTTGGCTTTGATATTTATAAAGGGCTTTTCCGATGAGAACAAACCGTTTCAGGTCACATTGGCTTTACAGATTGACTCTGGGGGGAAAGTTAATGTCTCAGTGGCAGCACCTTGAAAAGTAACATTCTGTAAAATGTTTTGTGTAACAAGTAAAATATTTGCTCCTTAACTTCATTTAACTTACTGTATGTTGCACATCTACAATAATTTGTTTCCCCATTTTACTCTAAACAACTAGGGCTTTTGGAGCATATAGATAACTTACCAAGTTACCAAAAAATAACTTCAGATTTGCTGTTAAAATCTATAAAGTTGCATTCGCTGTTTTCCCTGAAACTGCTGCATGCAGGACGGCCCGCTGGTTGCGTCGCAATACTTTGAGCAGGAGTGCACGGTGGGATGCTGGTCGCTGTCCCGGCCGGCTGTTTTCTTCATTGGAAAAACAGATGGCAGTGTTGAGATATGGGACATGCTAAAAAACAGCAGTGAACCACTACAACTCCACGCTCACATCAGCAAAAGCAAGATTACCTGCATGAAAGCCTGCAGTTTCACGGGTGAGAAAACACATGCGTTACCGGTTATATTAAAACTTGTATATGTGACTTTTATTTAAAAACAAAAAATGTTTTTTTTTTTTTTTTTACGAATTTGTTAAAACTGACACATGACAGTATAATATGAGACAGATAATCTCAGAAACATTTAAGCTCGTCCACCTCCTCCCTGTGCTGCTGTTGCTGTCTGAAGAAATGCACCGCTCCCATTCAAAAACAACCAATCAGAACCAGGAGGAGGGCCTTAGAGCTGTCAATCATGCTCGTGTGCACGCTTGAGCTTTCAAAACATGCTCTGCTGACAGGGAGAAGCTGTAGTGTAGCAAAGAGAAAGGGGAAGGCTCTGAGCAGCACATACCATGGCATGATTGATGGCATAATTGACAGAAATTATCAAATGAAAGCTAATTTGTGTTTCCCAGCTACCATTCACAACAACTGGGAATGTCACTCCTATGCTCCTACCAGTGTTGACATGTGCTTTTGCAAATTTACTATTTAAGGGTATTTTTCAGTACTGTCTCTACAGCTGTTGTCACATTACACCTGTACATGTTTTGTTTATTTTCTCAAAGTTTAGCTCTGTGTTCAGTAAGTCAGCAGGCTGCTTATTTAAATTGTTCTCTGCCTCCAGCCGAGCAGCACTTCCTGGCTGTTGCAGATGATCTTGGGGTTCTTCGTATTTTTGAAATACCAAAGGCCCTCTATCTTCCTTTCGGGCACGAGGTGAGGCGGCACAGCTAGACTGGTTTGTTTGTTCAAACAATTTATAATAATAAGTCTGAGTAACCTTGCCCATGACATGTTCTAATTTCAGCCGTTTATTGTTTACCTAACCCTAGCCATAACCACGCAAAAATATTCATTTCCATTTGCCTTTTTTTTTTTTACAGTTTGCTTTTACAAACACAAAACCACATGATTTTGAAGTTGAAAGAAATTGTGTGAAGAACAAAATTCTCATGTACTCAGCCCCTTCTACTCTGATATCAATAACTCAAGTGCAACCAATTGCTTGAGCAGTCCTCTAATTAGGAAATAGAGTCCACCTGTGTGTGGTTTAATCTCATAAATACAGCTGCTCTGTGAAGATCTGAGTTGTGTCAGAGAACTTTAGTGACCAAACAGCATCATAAAGGATCAAGGAATAAAGTTCTGAAGAAGTTTAACGTAGGTTTAGGGTATAAAGCAATATTCTACGCTTTGAACAGTTGACAGTACAGTTCAATTTTCCACAAGAGGATGACACAGTTCTAGACTTCCTAACAGGCATGTTTGACACAAGTTATAGTTGGGAACACAGCAGAAATGTCAAATTAGAACCTGTGGTTGGAGACCTGACTTAAACGCTTTGACCTACATTTAAAAAAAAACCTGCGGAAGAAAAGTAACACAAAACAGTAGCATGAAACATGGGTGTGGCAGGATTATTTTGTCCTTTTCCTTTAACTTCAAACTTTTGCTGTAATTTGTGTTGATCTGTCACATAAAATCCCACTAAAATGCTAGTGGTCACAATTTAAAAGAATGTAAAACAATTGAAGGGGTATGAATTTGTAAATCTGATTTTCTGGGTTATTTGCAGGATTTAAGCATGAAGAGATACTTCGATCTTGAAGCAGAGAGTTTGAAGGACTATTTAAAGAGAGAAGAAAACTGGACTAAACAGAAAAAGGAGGAGGAAGAAATGAAGTTGAAACAGAAAATGGTAAGACATGTTAGAAATCTGAACAAAGAAGGTAAAGAAGATGCAGAAATAAATCTGTTCAAGTGAAGCTGCTAACAAGTTTACATTTTTAGCTGTTTTAAAAAGCATATTGTACAGTTATTTAAGATTCCAAGCTGCTGTCCAGCAACATTTTTGAGCAACATTTAAATGTGTTTAAGTCAAATAAAACATTTGTCAGTTTATGTATACTCTGAAAAAAGAGGCAGCAGCCTGGCCCTCTTTGTGTGTTTATCAGTGTCTCTTCTTTTTTCCTGGCCTCATGTTTAATTCATCCTTCATGTTATTTGATACTGATAGTGCACGTGTTGCCAGGCAGTGTCTGGCAAGCTCTTTGCTAAGTATATAGGCTAAATCTATTCAGGGCTAAGTGTTTCCATATCAGACTGGATAGCAGCTGCAGTATGAAGGCAGGTAATGTTTGTTTCTCTACCAAAGGAGAGCTGCGAGTTAACCTCCATCTTTACTGCTTCTTGAGATGTTTTTTTTTTTATCATTATGTGCACATTTGGAGAGAAAGGAAGGAAACGTACTAGTAGAATAGTTTGGTTTTCTACTAGGACCTGAGGACCTGAGTTTTATTTGATAATTAGCATAAAAGTTCTGCAGTAAATTGAAATCTAAGGGTGCATTCACACCCAGCCACACATGGTACGCTTTAATCAAACTGTAGTTTGTCTGACTGTAGCCCTCTACAGGGCTACAGTCAGTTTGTCTGACTGTAGTCAGACAAACTGTAGTCAATTAATGTAGTTTGTCTGACTGTAGTCAGACAAACTACATTAATTGATGTGATTGATTGATGTGACTCAATCAATCAAATTTTATTCTTCAGGTGACAGACAGAAGGCCGACTTTGTAACTGTCTTCATGTGTCTCTGAAGGTTCAGGTCAGAGTCCATCACTACACCCAGATTTCGGGCCTGATCGCTGGTTTCCAGCTGTAATAACTGAAGCCGTGCATTGATTGTAGTTGTTGAAATGTGCTATACAAACAAACTTGATTGACTGCATTTCAAATCTTTCTGTGTCTCCAGGAACCTGAAAAACCAGAAACGCCCCCAAAGGAAATCCAGCGTCTGGACTTAACAGAGTACAGCGATGACCTGATACTAGAGGAAGAACTCTTACAGGACATGGGCCTGTGGCCCATTGCTGCAGAGTCGGAGAGGAAGAATACCGAACATCACCCACATTCATGAATATTTACACAATTTTTTATATACAGAGCAGAGGCTTGTTTGTTTGCCTGATTTTTGTCCACTTTTGATATTGTTTGTATAGAGATTGTATTTTTCTCCTAAATGTAAAGGTTTGTATTTTTATTGTTTTCAAAATAGTTTTTCTAAATAACCATAACTTTCTTTTTTTGTCGTCTATATTTTATTCAGATCTAAAACTGTTTCCTCTTTTTAGCTTTACGTCTCACATTTATTACAAATTGTGTTGCCTTTGTTTCATATGAGCTTTGAAAAACCTCTGTTTATTGGTTTGGAAGCTAACTTCAAGAACTATTTCTAATTGGAGATTCTTTTACGATGTTAAGGCTTTTTCTAATTAAACATTAAAGTGTAGTTTTTCTGTTCTTCAATAAATTACATTTTTTAAAATAAACTTTCTAAGCCATTTCTTCACCTCCAGAACATTGTGAAAGTTGGAAACATCTTGTCCCAGAGTGAGGCAGAAAAGTTATTCCATGCATTTGTTACTTCTAGTCCAGTCTCCACTAATTCTTTCTTACTAGGAAGCACAGATTATTCAGTAAAAACCCTCCAGCTTATCCAAAATGCTACGGTGTGATTTCTAAAATTAAAAGGAGAGGTGAAATCTTTCCAGTTTGATCTTCTCTTGGTAGACTCCCTGTTAAACTCGGCATATAACTCACTTTATGAATTTTATTTGTCTGCATTTCATTGTTACCAGGATTTAATTGGAATGTAGCTCAATTTAAATGTTTATGTGACTGGAGCTTATATTTTTGTGTGATTTGGTGCTTGTAAAGTGATTTGAGATATTAATAAAGTCATAATATTATTCCTTTATTCTAGTAATATTATGCCTTTATTCTTGCATTATTACCACTTTATTATGACTTCATTCTGATATGAGTTTATTCTTGTAATTGTATTCTTTTATTTTTTAAATTTTCTTAGTATGGCCCTAATACTCTGTATGTTTACCAATACATAAAAACAGACATTGTTTCTCTCGAGGTGCCTCTCTTCTGGGGGATGTTTGTCATTTTCCATCATAAAAATATATGTTGGCTTTAAGTCCATACTCCCAGAGGTATGAATAATTTTGAGCCTATTTGTATCAAGTACATCATCTCTAAACGACCAGAGAGGCAGGTGGTTTATCACAGCAGCTATGACTTTTCTCAAAGGTAAATTAAATTTGATCTACTTCTGTGATGTTGGACATTGCAGTGAGTCTTTCTTCTGTTTTCTGTTTCCATCAGTTTTTCTTCTTCTTCATGTTGATAAAAAAAAAAGCTGAGCAGCAAACCTTTAGTCCCAGAATGACAGCCGGTGTCCTGTCAGAAAAGAAACGGCAGAGAAGGCGTGGGGGGGGGAAGGGGTTGCAGGTCAAATACTGCATAATGTAGGGGCAGCTGTCTATTGGCAACTTTTCACACTGTGTTCACGATCGCTCAAAAGGAGAAGGAGAGCACAAGGGTTGACAGAATCAATGAACGACACAAGCTCAGCCTCTGGGGAAGCGGGGGTGGCAGAGAGGGAAACGGCTCTGCGGCGAGCCGGGCTCTGCTTCACTCTGCCCATGACTCATTCACGTGGACGGCCCTGTCACGGAGCGCACAGAGAGAGGAGGAGGGTGAAGAATGGGCTGATGTGAGGGCCCACAGAGACAGGCGTCCATATGGCCCCTGAGGCTCCAACAAGGTCCCGGTGACAAAAGGGGCCTCTGCTCTCCAGTCGTCTCCTCTTCAAACCTCTCTGGGAAATCTGTTTCAGAGTGCCTCTCACTTTCTCTGTGGGCCAGCTCAGGAATGCGCCGCCTGCAATCCAACACTCACTGGCTAGTTATTGTTTTTATGGCTGATGCGCTGAATCTTATGTAACAGCCTGCGCCTTTTTTTCTTTTTTTTTTTTTTTCAGCAAAA
Organism: Poecilia formosa; assembly: GCF_000485575.1. NCBI lineage: Eukaryota > Metazoa > Chordata > Actinopteri > Cyprinodontiformes > Poeciliidae > Poecilia > Poecilia formosa. Next base: position 371,255 of record NW_006799977.1, read on the forward strand.
ACTTTTGTGCAGAGATGTGTAGAGAAGCTGTTGGGCTGGCCGCCTCTTTAATGTTCGGGACAATGGTCGGCAGCGCAGCAATAAACCCAACCTCTCCCACTGGCATGAGGGGGGCATTCATGATGTCAGATTTTCCTCAGTTGACTTCTTCATCTAAGTCCAAGAGATTTCCCAAACATAAAAAAGAGATCTGTAACTAAAGAGGCTGTCAATACAGAATGGATTGCCTGGGGTTCAATTTTTATCGCCGGTTCTTCAAAGTTTCCAAGCGAGATCCTGGGAAACAAAGCAAGCAGGTGCTGTGTAGGAGGAGCTGTAAATCTGGCTTGGCGAATTAAGCCATTGCCTTGGTATTGTTCTGGCTGGCCTCTTCGCAGCTCCTGCTGGGACGGGTGTTAGGTGGGGTGTTTTTTGTTTTTTCTTCTTTTTTTTTTGTGAAGGTCCACTTCCACAAATCTCCCAACATGGGGGCACCCTGCACATTCAACACATGCTCATCCAAGCTGGAGCCCAGCTGCACAGAGAGGGCAGAACAAGGGAGTTGATGCATTACAAAAACAAAAAAATAATCTTACAAATTGCTTACAGAACTGCTTGGTTGTGTTTCTCTTTTTAAACAAGAGACATTCCTCTGAGCAAACCTTAGTTTCTACAACGATCTGCACTTATTTCATCAATCTTTTGATATATTGCTGCAAAGCAGCAAGCTGTTTCTGCTTGGAGCCTCTGTGAGGTAGGTGGTAGGTTTCATTATTTGACCCTTGACCTCATAAGAGATCAGGTGGCCAGGACACTGCTGTGGAATGTTACCCCCTTGACTCCTTTTCATTTTCTAACTTAAAGCTCTCAGCGGTTTGTAGTCCTCTCTTTGGTAACGTGTAACACTTCTAACAGTTCATTGTTTTTATACATCTCAGGATGTGCTCTTCAGCTCGTCTTGATAAATGGTTCTTCCTGTCAAGGTCTTCTGAAAGTTACAGCATACTGAGACTATTGTGGGAAAAATAATAATATAAACAAGAAGAATGAGGTCTCACAAAACTAGAGCAGAGGAACAGTGCTGAAGGTGTTTATTAGGAAATAGAGGAAACAATCTGAACAAACAGAAGCAGAAAGAGGTGTTATTGTTCAGAAGTCTGCATACCCCTTTAAAACTCGCTTGTTTTTGTGCTGTAAACATAAGATTATAATCAATTATTTCAAAACCGTTTCCTTATACAATGTCATATTTATCCTGAGCAAATGTTCTCTAAGTCTAGAGGATTGCATATTTGCTTTGCAGTTCTCACAGCTAGAGTGAACATGTGCAAGACTTTGCACATGTTCAGTGTTTCGAATGTTATTCAGATATTTGGATCACAACAACACACAAATTTCTCTACTTTCAAAACTACTTTTAAAGCTTTATGACCAAAATTGGGGATGAGAAGCTCTCTCTTTTACAAAATATCTTGTTTAATGTGGAGTCCTGCATGCATTAAGGTGTTTTTGAAAGAATGCTATTGGTCCAAGTTTTTGTTTCTAAAAGATATAAATGTTTCAGTAAACTGTGAGTCATTCACATTCTACTTTTTCAACTATTTACATTTTTCTTTTCAAAATATCTACCTGCTCCAACAGAGGATGGAGTTGCTGGTGGCTACACAGCCAAAGTTTCTCCGTTGACAGCCGGAGAGTGCTCGGCTGACAGCAGGAAGGCAATATTATAAACTAAAATACCAGCTGGATCACTACACTTCCTCCACATAACTTTCCATCCTCTCTGCGCTTCATATCAGCTCAGTGTTGGAGCCCAGAGGAAGAACTTTGACTAACAGTGCGCCACCTGCAAGTTTATCAAACCAGTCAGGCCCGAATCGTCTCATTAAATCTGAGCACAGCTGCTGTCAAGGCCTCTTTTCTGTCTCACCTTTCACATTCTTCTTTCCTATCAAGCAGAGCAAACCCTCCTGTCCTCCAGCTCAAAGGGAGAATGCTCTTTTCTGGAGGGGCGGGAGGGTGAGAGGTGATGAGCAGCTTACCTTTAGGAGGGATTAGCCTTATTAAAATGAAATGGTCTAGTCCTGAGTGACAGGTGACAGGTGAAGCGGGGAAGAGGCTGGTAGGACAGAGAGGGGCTACGTTATGTGAGGCTTTTGGCCCCTGAAGATCTGAGGCACCGCTCCCGTGTTCTCCTTCCCTCCATCCTCCACTTTCACTTCTCTTTTTTTCTCGCTCTCTCTTCATCTCCCTTTCAATTTTTCATCTGCTCTGTTCTCTCATCATCGCTGGGGTTCAGAACAGCCGGATCTGTCAGCGCTGCGTCAAGAGATCTGCCCCCAGGGCCTCAGATGAGCTGCCAAGTACAGGGGCAGGACCGCGGGGGGAACAAAAGGCCCCCAAAAAACACACCAGAAATCCTGGGACTTTGGTACGTTGTGTTTAATAGCTCTACTATTGACGTGTACTGATGTAAGGAATGCGTACCCAGGGCCACAACGTCTAAGAAATGGATGAACGGGCAAAAACTGGTTTGTCTCTGTGATCTATACCAAGCCAGTTGTTTTAACTATTTTTTATTTGTATCTGTTTGAAACGCATAAAGGCAAGTGAAAAAGATCATTAATGTGTTTTTTCTGATATTAGATAGCAGTAGCTGTGTTTCCATGACAAATGTTTGCAAAAATTTGTTGATATTCTGCCAATGTAGAAAAACACAATTTTGTAATTGCAGAGCTTCCATTAAATAAACACAGTTAAAGTCACACGTGAATAAATTTGTTACATACTTACCACACCATCATCCCCTTATGACTTCCTGTCATCTTCTTCATCTTTTCCACCAGCAGCAACATCCGCTTGTTGATCACTTGACTCATATGATGTGAGAAAGTGTTTCCATGGCAGTTTTGTGAACGACACAAATTTTGATACAGCAGAAAAACCTCCTCGTCCTGGCATAAAGACTTTTTCTCAAAATTTTATTATTATTATTATTTTTTTAACCAGCCATGTTTCCATTAAGTACATTTATTTTCAGAATTCAATTTGCACAATCTTATGGTCAGTGGTGCAGAGAATGAGGAATGATGGAGAACAAACACAGGAGGAGAAAGGAAAAGAAAGCTTTTCTAAAAAGCTACTGACAGGTTTGACCTTTTTGTTCAATTTAAAACGATGCTAATTTTTTTGCTAATTCTGTAAAATAAACTGCATCTCTTCCACATGGAAGTAAGTGAGGTGTGTGAGTGGCACAGTAGTCAATGTTTCCATTTTAATAGTCACTCATAAATTCTATCATAAAATT
>NW_006799977.1:374781-397296 GCF_000485575.1 Poecilia formosa
CTCCTCGCGAGTATTCAGAATCTAACTTTCTCTTGTCTTTCCTGTGTTATGTGCTGTGTTAATAGGTGTCAACCCTGACATGTTACAATAAAATATTTCAGGAAAGCCACACTAATGTATCATATTTGCATTCCTCAGCCAAAGAAAGCCATTGTGTGAGGGATTCTGGGACACGCCGATTGGTCTGTGAGGGATGAGCAAGTTATCTAAGCTTTGTATTTCATTTCAAACCACCCTGTTTTCTCTGACCCTAACAAGGTTTTAGATTCCCTCAAGTCCAACAAGGTGTTTAATATCCTATCCTAGGGTGTGCTAAGTTTTCAGTACCAGTGAAATGAGAAATATTCTAAGATTTGGTTCTTAGAAAAAAATATAGACATAACTCATTCTTATTTTTCTGCATACCACCATCTTAACACATCACGGCAGGCTGTAGACTTTCTCCAGGCTGTTGGGTTATATAAAAACAAATGTTTTGTAGTAGCAATCCTGACCTCTGACCCCATCAGATGACAAATCCTTCTGATCTCCAAACTTGGAATAGGAACAAAGTTAACGTGGTTTTGATGTGAATTTACCTAAACTAGAAAGTCAACTTTAGCTAACACAAAATACAGAAGACGTTTGCATGCTAAAGTTCACTCAAAATTCAGCTGTACAAATAAAATAATAAAATTCTAAGATATCAGAGAAATCTGTCCTTGTATTATTATTATTATTATTATTATTATTATTATTATTATTATAAAGAAAACAGAGTGATTTTGTATAATCAAATTAGTTATTTTAAGTTACTTATTTTAGTTCCATCTCCATTAAACTGCAGATTTTGTTGCCATGGTTAACAGCCGAGAAAAAGGGAAAAAGAAGTCAAACAAAGACTGTGTGTTGTGCGGCTGGTCGGCTGACATGCAACCAGTATCCTGAATCAAAGGTCAACAGAGATTAGGGAGCGACGGAGGATGGAGAGAAGAAGAGAGAAGGTCTGTTCCTCATGTGGGTGGCTGTCCGGGATGTTTACCTAAGCCGGCTCATTTCTCTGCTCTCCCAAATTAGAAATGAAGGAAAGTTCAGCTCACTACGTCAGAAGCTCTGATATCAAGTGGGCGACCCTGACTGTCCAAACACTCTGTGTTATTAAGTCTGCCTTTGTTTTCACTCTTGCTTTCGTAAGGAAACCTTCGCAAGTCAAGTTTAAACAAAGTATATTTAGAAACAGGAATTGTTTGCAGCCAACTCTCTTCCACGTGTTTAAAGATTTTACGAATAAATATTTCAGCTGGATTAGATCCATCTCCAAAGACCCAAAATTAACTTTGAAACGGACAAAAACATTTTCCTTCGTGTGAAAGATTATATACACTCGGAGACCGCTGGTGGAATTTTTGGCTCTGTCTTCACATAAATTCCAGGCAGGATGTGCTTCTGGAGAATGGACATGTGGGAATTTAAACAGGGCTGTGCAGTGCAGACAGATATGTGTACATTCTGTATCCTAAAACTTTCTCATACCTGCTCAGAGCTGTGATAAAAAACATGAGAGGAACCCTCTGAAGTGACATCAAACACGGCTGAAAACCATTTAGTGCTGAAAGGCGTCTGGCTGCTTTGACTTCTCATGCTATTTAGCAGAGATTTGTATCGACTCAACCTGAACCATGACAGCAACCAAGTTCTTTGCATTCATTTTACATTTATTTTTTATTATTTCCTACAATAGTGGAAATGATTGCAGGAAACTAGATACAATGAATTAATTTAGCTTGCGAGTTAAAAAAGCAGCTGCATCTTGGGAATGTCCCTGAAGCCAGGAGTCATTCTGGGAGATTCCCACAGACCAACATGGGCAATTCCCCAATGAATCTATCCACTGAGGTTTGGGTGCAACAACTCCGCAGTTCTGCAAAGAATCTAAAAAAGAAAATAACATCTTTAAGACGAATGTGTGACATAGAAACAGATGCGTTTGTGTCTTTGTTTAAAACGCTTTTCTTATGAATGAGTTCAAGGCTTGACATAAACGTAGGAAAAGGATTACCGCTCTGGTTTTTGTGCTTCTACTCTGTGGTTTTCACCCAGAACCACCGAAACTTGCTTTGTATGGAGCTGAGGCAGTAAAACCTCACCATTCAGTCCTTATACTGGTTTAGTTTTACATTGGAAATTTTTATCTCTTTGAGTAATTCAATAGAAAATGGAAACTTATAGATAACAGATTCATTATGGGTAAGCTGGTATATTTAAAACATTCATTTTTATTAAGGCTTACAGCTAAAGAAATCCTAATATTCAGCATCCATGTTCTCTTATGGTTTTATGGCCTAAACAATCATTTTGAGGTCAGAGTGAAGGTTCCACACTCGGTGAGGATTTGGTCAACTGCCATCAACATTTTTGTCCAAGTTTAAACTTTAAATTTTAGAGGACTTCATGCTTTCCTCTGATGCCAAACCTACATAAAAGATGAGAGTTACCAGCAATGCAGATAAGGACGTCGGTCTCCATAGCAACCGCCTGTCATTATCCACAGGTGTTTGTTTTTTGGTTTTCAAAACAAATGGAAGTAACAGAAAACATAAAAAAGAAATATACTGCACTAAAACAAATGCTAATTATCAAGGCAAACCTGAAAATTATTTTGCAATGCATGTTTTCCAATTAACCAAACCTCTGATTTGATACATTTTAGTACTATAAATCTTTTTATTTTCACCCAAATTTAGGTTTAAATTTGATATAAAAGTTGCATTTTGAGGAAAACAAATACAAACTAAACGGGTAGTTTGAAAACATGCAGCAACCAAACATGAATGTAAAATAATATCTTTATTATGACCATGTTTTTCGGGTTCAATACAAAGCGCCTATCGGTTCAGTTTAGAGATGCGTTCAGTGTGGCACTTTCTCATCTAAAGGACAAAGAGGATGAGACTGAAAAGAATGATTATATCGAAAATGTGATGCAACAAAATGAAGCAAATGTTATTTGTAATAACAAATATAACAACAATGTGCTGTAACCATGCTGTATGTAATACACCTTACCTTTAGATCTCATATTATCACTAAAATGTTTCTTGGATTTAAAGTACAGTCTGCATATTTAATAAATGGATGAAAATAACTAATCTCCCTCCATGAGTTTTATGAATACTACTCAGCATTTTTTTCCTGTTCTCTTTGCAGGCAGATAGTTTAAAAACAACTTTGCTGAGGATTTTCATCAGACTCCCTCAGCAGTTCACTGATAAATGAAACTAAAAGAAATCCACTGAAAAACATACTTTTAAATTTGAGTTTGCCCCTTCTTAGAGAAAAATTCAGTTTGTTTGCATTTGTCCTAAACATTAAGGTCCATGACTACAGGGTTTTAAAGAATACATTACAGACTGTCACAATAAGCAGATTTAAATTCTGTAACACAAAACTTCTTTAAAAAAAATCTGGAAAATGCCTGTGACTCTAAATATTGTTCGGTGAAACAGACAATTATTTATGATAAGGCAGATGAACAAAGTCACACTTAAAAAATAGAAACAACAACTTATCTGTTTTTTAAACAATTCATAAGATTTAGCTAAATTTTAGCCCCATCTCACTTGCTTTCTCCAGATGGGTCAAGGCTACAACTGATCTTATACTTAAGTTACTTTTTTTAGTTCAAGCTTCTTTCAAATTATAAAAATGACCTTAAAATTCAAATAAATTTATAAGAAGGCCCAGAAGATATCATGTGGTAATAATGTAGTCACTTTTTGACTATGGTACCATATTTACAAAAAAAATCTTGTGCATCTTAATCAATCTCCGCCTCTACATCCTTTAGAAGAAAACACAATCCCATCATCAGTTTATCTAAGTAACAAGTGGTCAAACAAATAAGCATACATTATAAAATAGTCTTATTTTACACATAAATATGAAATACAATGGCAGATCAGACAGAGCCTTGCTTATGTTGGTAAAGCTTTTGACCATGCAACGTTCAGTACCATAAAAAACACACCAAAAGTCATGAACACATCTCAGTCCACCAGACACAGATTAGCTCAAATATATACACAACATAATAACAACACCAATAGCATTTTATCATATATTTTACAGCTAGTGTTGCATCATTAGTCCAGCACATTAAGATGTGTATAGGTAGCTCAAAGGGAGATTTACACGACTGCCGTCAACACTACAAGGTCATCAGAAGTTTTTTAAATACGCCATTGAAATATAGGATGTAAAAATAATATACTCCAAATACATTTATATAATTATATACATATCCATATAGGTTAAATACTGATCACTCTGAATCCCTGGATTGATGAAAATCTCCTTTGTTGCTTTAGGCAGCAAGGTAACAGATGCTAACTGGATGAGGCCTTCTAAATATCGCTACAGAAAACTAATGTTGACATCATTTGTTTCATTATTTAGCTTATGGTCTTCTGTTGTTTGTTTTAAAAAAGCATAAAGAAAAAGCTTTTTTTTTCACCCAAAGTTGGGCTAGCTAGCTTGGATTTTTATGCTAAGCTAAAAAAAACAAAACAAACTAATTTCTCTATTACTGCAACTTATATTTATTTACCAAATGAAAACATTTTCTGCTGCTGTAGATGAGAAGACAGACATCTAGACTGTTTGAGCCTGCTTGAAGCACAAAGATGACTAAAGAGAAAATGTATTTTTGTTTCACAAAGCTAGTTGGCTGTAACTTTTATGCTAAATTAAAATAAGTTTAGCTACTAAGTTGAGCTCAATGTGTCAAAATTCCCATCTAATAAGAAATCAAATAAGTAAATTTAGCATTTGGTTACTTTTATGACCTCCAGCATGAGATGTTTATCAAAACGCTTGCAAGCGCAACAAAAATTCATGTTTATTTTTTTTATCTTTAAGAGGAGTTTTCCGCTGGCCCATTTTCTCACTTTATTCAAATCACAGTCAGTCATTCTAACTCTAAAAAGCACGATAATCTACTCAGCTACCTGCCTAATAAGTGCATTAATGTTGTATAATATTCTTGTACCTCGACAGAAAAGCTCTCCGTTGCCTTAAAAAGGAAATCCACTTTAATAAAAGAAAATGACATGTTTCTCCTAAAAACTTGGCTTGTTTTAATCAGCACTCAAATCAAAAACAGGCAGTAACAGGTAGCAGCTCTGAAACAGATGTGAATTCATTTTTTTTTTTTTTGTTAGATTATTTCTCAGGTCAAAAAAAATATCCGCTTCAATCATTAAAACCAAAACTTTTTGGATATTGAAATTAAGACCAGTCTGTAGTCCGTTGCCAAAATTGTAGAACGGACGATTAAAATATCCAAAGATGTTATTTTGTTTGTTTGTACAATCAAGCTGTCAGGAGATAACGTATTTTCTTTCAGGGTGGATTTTCCTCCTGACGCACCACCTTCACACAATTAAGGCACCTTTTAAACCCCTGAGGGGTCAATGGGTTCTTCTAATAAGAAGAAAAGCAACAATAACAACATGGAACACGGAACAGGAAAGAATGCAAACCAAAACAAACCACATGATGTAAGACACATGAAAAACCAAAACAAAATAAAACAAAAAAAAAATGATGGAATGTCTGTGGGTAAGGTAGAAATTCTAGAAGTGCCCCGTTTCATTTCTTCTCCTCTCACCTTGTAACTTATTACAGCAGCACCACAAGCCACAGGATTCCTGTGGAAACACTGTGGGTGTTTGCGAAGCACCTTGATCAGTACTGTAGGTCCTCCTCAAACCACGTCTGTGTTTATGGGTCTACAAATGGATATGCGTGTGTGCCTGCGTAGTAGTCAGTATCCGACGTTGAGCTTGTTCTTGTTTAGTTCTCGTTCCAGGTTTCCTATTAGGGTGTCGATGCTCTCCTGCAGGTCTCTCAGATTGACCCTGTTGCTCAGAACGGGACTGATGTCCTGGATCTTCATGTACGCCTGGTAAGTGTGCTCTTTAGGCAGGATGTGGTTAAACACTTTCTCCTCCGCCTCCTCCTCTTCAAAAGCCAGCGTGCTGTTTGAACTGTCGCTCTCGCTTTCTTTCTCCTCCTCCTCTTCTTCCCCATTATCATCCTTTTTCACAAACTCCTCTCTTTGAGGTTCTTCCTCCACACGGAGATCAGACGCAGGACTTGTGGCCCTCTCCTGGTCATCTTCCTCTGCTGCGTCCTTCTCGTGGGCTTCCTCGGCTGCCTCTGTGTCTTCAGACGGCACATCGTCGTAGTCTGCTTCTTCTTTACTGGGAGGAAGCAGCAGTTCAGAGGGGAAGTAGCTTTCACCACAGCCGCTCCAGTCGCCAGCATATCTGTTGCTGGGACTGTCCAGACGTCCCGGTTTGGGCCGCAGGACACCGGCCATCTCTGCTTCGCTGAGGTTTAAAAACTGGGGGCGCTCTTTCCTGCGTCTCAGAGGAGGGGCTGCAGGGAACCGAAGAGACGATTGGTCATTTGGGTCCACAACTACAGGGAGAGATTAAAAAAAACAAAAAACAGAATAAATTAATCAGACTACCATAGAATAAATAAAAAATCATAAAAGTTAGCAAGGCAGATTTGTTTAAAGACCCAAAAGTTAAGTAACTAACGGTGCATCCAGGTAGTTTTTTTTTTCATTAATTAAATTTAAAAAAAGTAAAACTTATATAAGTTTGCGATATTTCAAGCTTTTATTTCTGTTAATTTGCATGAATTTGGCTCAACTAGTGAAAATCCAAAATTCAGTTTTTCAGAAAATGTTAATATTACATGAGACAATTCAAAAAAATAATTTTTTAAATGCAGAAATATGTTCTCGCCACCTTCCTAATGTAATGGCCCAAGTCATTTTCTTCCCAAAATCATCTTTTTGGTAAAAAAATAAAATAAAATAATAATAATTACTTATAATAATGAGGTATGTTCATGGTTATTGACTGAACATGTAGTTTAGTAGAAAACTACTAAATATTTCGGTAATAAGAATTTTAGGTTGCTTTTATGCAATATTCAAATTTTCTGAAAAAACATAATTTCAGTTTTTATTAAGTGTAAAACATTAACCAAACTAAAAACTTGAATCAAAAATACTTTATGGAGTTAGGATTGAATTGAATTACAGAAACAAAGCAGCTTTTTAATCCTATTACAATCTACACAGATGCCGCTGTAAAAATTGCAGTTATTCAGATATGCATTGTATAAAACCCAAACTAATAAAGTGGTTAAATTAGGATTTTGCAGAATATCTTATTTTACACTGATTGATAATGTTCCTGATCGAAACCAATAATTACAAATCACAAGCAAATAAAAGCCAAAGGTTTGAAAATAGAAAGTTTTAGCTTCTGTAGGCTCAGCTGCACATAAAGTGACTTGCTTTGTTGCTTCCCTTTTATTTCAATACAAAGAAGGTAAAAGTACTCCAGCTTGGGCTGCTCCATGCAAAGAAGAGATTTCTTTCCAGAAAGACAGAAATAATTTTTTTTGTAACTTTGAAGATAAAAATCATGTATTGTGTGATTTTGGATGATCTGAGCACCAATAAAATCCTCCAGAGCAAAAGAAATAAATTCTCATTTTATGGAGGAACTGCTTGCTGCTATTTAAAGGCGTCCAAGCAGTAATTTTATCAAATGAAGGAACATGCCAACTCGGGCGCATGCTAAAGTCACGCCCCACGCTTTGTGATTTTGTTGCCAGCCTGTTGCTGACTGAATAAAATGTAAAAGTTAACCAAAGTGATGCCCCATGGAAAAAAAAAAAAAATCACGTGACTGCCCCATGAAAAGGAAGAGTGAGTGACCACAGAGTCAGCGCAGTCTGGTTACCTGTCTGTCTTTATCTCTATGTACCATTTCTTACTGCATTGGAAAAGAATAAAACACAGTTTTGGCGTTAAGAGTCACGTTCTGTACTTAGAAAAGAAAGTCGGAAAGAGATCACAAATTCTGCTTGTTTTTTGAAACGTTTGTTTTTTTCCAGTGTTCCCAGAACAGAAATGTTGAGTTATGAAAGACGTCAGCTTTTTTTCTGTCATCTCAACGGCTTCTACATTTACGTGTATGTTCATACCCAACAGCAGACCCGAGGCTACAGACATTATCCTCCCTATTCAGAGACAGTGTTGTTCAGTTTCAGACACGATTCACTAATGCCATGAATTAAATCATTAAAAGAAGGAACTGGAAAACTTCAGTTTTACTTTAGTTAATTTCTGTTAACTGTTTCTAGAAGCCTGAAACATTTTGAGTCATTATAAGAAACTGTGAGAATATCTTGCTTTCTTAAAATCACATGTGAAGTTTGTGATATAAGGTTGAAATAATCTGAAAAAGTCTGCACATTCCTTCACAATCTGGCAGATTATACAGTTTAAATGTCAAATTAAAGGCGGCAAAAGTTCTGAAATGATTTCTCTTTTATTTCACAAAAGCCCAGGAGAGGCCTGTAGACTTTTTATTAAAATGCAGAATGGATTACTTTTGAGTACTTCTGAGTAACTGAACCCATAATTATTTGGCCGCTAGGAGGAAAACTGAGTGTGCATGCATAGTGCCAAGGAGCTCAGGCAATGAGACGACATGGGGAAATCAGCTCAGTCGATCTGGATAGGGACGTTAGCAGCAGCTCATTTTGAGCACTTCCTGTCCATTTCATACCGTAAAGCTTCACACCTAAACTATTTTATCTCTGAGCTTTTTCTGAATAAAAAATGTCACCTGGGTGCAACTTTACTTCATTCATCATCTTAGGAAGTTATTCACAATTAAACTACGAGTTCTTTATAGTGACTCTTGTTTCCAAAAACTTCTATTGTTTTTTGCTTCTTTTCCATATTTTCTGATATTTCAAACACTTTTCACGATGAAATTGGACAGATTTACAAAACAAATTGCATTTTTCAGATATTTGCAAAAAGATGTTCACAATTCAATAATATTCTCTTATTTTACTTTTTGGAACTAAATGTGTGCAAAAAAATCTTATATTTAAGTTTAAATACTTAATCTAGTAACCCTTTTATGCATGGATTATGATCCTTCGTGTCAGGATTTTTTCCGTTTTTTTGTACCTTTTTCTTAAGGCATAAAAAAAATTGTAAACACTTTTTCTTTTTTTTTTTCTTTTTTTTTTAGGTAATCAATTGTAATTTTCTCCAAATACAAAGTTGTTATTTGAAAAATACATCAGTAGTATTGTTCTTTAGGGGTTATCTGATGTCACAATATTCTTTTTACCTGCAAGAGCCGTCTACAGTAGAAGGAGGGACCGGGTCGGTCGGCATGCTTTTTTGTCTGTCGGCCATATTGGATTTAACAAAAATAATTTCTTGCATTTGCAGCTGATGGCCAGTAGTTGATAGAGTATTTTATGATGCATTAATGTCCACTTCAGTGGTCTGTGTGCATTTATAACATAAAAATTCACAAAAAGCACAAGAAAATGGCTTTTAGACAGTTGTCCGCTGTAGTGACCACTATGCATGAAAGGGTTAATAAAGACAGTCCAGTAAGTGGTGACTAGATGTTGATTGTCCCAGATCATGCTAAAGCTCAACCAGAGTTCTTCTGTAAACAAATACTCTCAGACGCTTCCCTCATGCTGTTCCTTCATCACAGACACATGCCCTTTCTCTCTCGCAGTTAGAAAACACGCCCAACATATAGCTGTCCGTCAGCTTTGCCCGCTCTCTCACGCTTTCTGTAAATGCCTCCAGTGTTTTCCCACCAGCAGCCGTCGGATGCCATCGCCTTTGCCCCCATGCGCATGTTGCTCAACGAGGCTTTGAATCGCGTTTGGTATGTGTGTGTAAGAGGCGTGAAGTGGCGGCTGAAAATATCTCATAATGATTGTGAAATGTTAGGGTGAAGCTCCGGGGGCTGAAGGGTAAGGTTAAGTCTGGAATGCCTTTAATTACAGTCCAGGCGTCTTCCAGTCCGTGCTGGGGAAGAGGATAGAATGGAGGTGAGGGTGTAAACAAAGGCCTGAACCTGGAATGAAAGCTTCTTGTAGAAGTTATTACAGACGGCAGCCAGAAAAGACCAGAAACTCTTCTCAGGAATTGCTTCAGTCTAAAACTTAAAAACCAGCTCACTTTATTTCTATCCATATCTAAGGGCCTAAAAAGAAAGAAAGACATTTTTTCTGAAATGTATATAATTCATCCTGTGCTTCATTTATTACATCTCACACAGGCTTCCTTTCTGGATATGTTTTTATATGTTGAAGCTCTTGTTATTTAAGAATCAATATTCTATTTTAGAAAGATAAGGAATCTTAAAATCAAGTTCTGACAGCAAAAAAATCGCTTTTATGGTCATGTTCTAAGTTGGGGCAAGATTTTGATCCACATCTGTGTCAGTTGTGAGCAGAACAACAGCAGAAAATGTCTATCTGAATTTATAATGTTTGTGTTTTGAAACTCTTTTCATCACGAGCAGCCATTCAATTCTGCAATAACTTAAAGAACACCTTTAAATCCTTGGGTAGGGTGCCAGACTGTTGGATCTCCATCATCCCTGATCTGCTACTCTATTGATTTAATGTTCCTCACTGGATAAACCAACATAGAAATATTTTCTTAATGCATTCAATTTCAAACTGGAGACTTTAACGCCCCGTTTCTTTTGAGTAAACATTGTAATTTCATTGCCATTTTTTCACCCTTTAATTTTTTTAACGTATTTTTTTATCTCTCCCATGAAACTCAACACAGCTACCAATAGCTTCTTCTAAAATAGCTTCTTATGCATTTAAAACAAAGTTAGTTAAGAGCAGGATTCAGAGGATGCAGCTACATTTAGCAGGCTCAAGCAGAAATAGATGAATGCCTAAAACTTTACAAATAAAGCTTCTGTAAAACAATCTAACAGAGGTTTGTAGCAAGACTGTAGTTTTAAAATTTGACATGATTTTGTTTTATTCAAGAACGCAACCAATATTATTGCATTACTTTCAATATGGGAATGGTTGAAACATATTCCTTGAATGTAAAAATCTAAAAAAATGCAGTTTTTTCATACAGGGATGACATAAATGTTTATTAAATGTCAAAAGAAATGGAGTAAACTTGCATTTAGCACAAATCTTTCCTTAATTGCAACATTTATCATCCCTGATCTTAAGTGCTTTCTGGAATAATCTTTGGGTTCCTTCATACTTCACAGCAGACAGCTGCAGCTAGCAGGAACAGCTGTGGCGGCTGACAGATGGGCCGCACAGAGGAAAGCTAGGACTCTGCTGGAGGACTGATCTGTCATAGAACGGCGAGGATACGCCTCATAAATTGGGTTTACTCTGGGCTTGCTGGCTTGGCTCTGATTGGCTCAGCCACCACGATAAAGCACATGTGGGGAGTTGCTTCCCAGAAAAACCAAAGATGGCGGTCGGTGACTATCAGCCACACTCATGCCAGCCTGGAACCTCAGTGATCAAAGCAGCCCAGTTCTTTTTTAGAGCTGAGCCACAAAGCTGGTAACAATTTGTAAACTACTCCATAAAAAGGACCAGCACGACTTGAATGTAAGTGAATCAAAAAAGCAAAATAGAAGGTTGTCGGGCTCACCTGGCCAGAGCTGCAGCAGGTAGTGCAGGACTTCAATGTGCTTTTTGAAGTGCAGGGCGCTAGCGAGCTCCTCTGAGTCGATGAAGACGCGGTTGGTGTGGCACGACGCCTCCTGACGCTGGCTGAGCAGCACTGGGCCAAAACACACCGCCAGGTTCTGACATGTCATCTTGTTCATTTCCTGGTAGGACGCCACGCGCTTCAAGTGGTCCAGAAGCTTCCGCAAAGTCATCTAATGCAGACACACACATAAGCGTGGACAAATTAGACATGTCATTATGCTGATTAGTAGTTGCAGTATTACCACTGTCGGCAGCAGAGGAGTATCAGAGTGAAGCCTCTTCTTCATCAAGCTAATCTGTTGCAGGAGCAGGAAACAGATGATCTACTCGGTGTTCCCCTCTTATTAAGATGCCACATTTTCAAGGTAAGACATGAGATCAAATCAGGGTTTCCCCCAGCGTGTTGTAAGCCTGGCGGGTTTTATTTGAGCCCCACCAGGCTAAGCATTGCTTGTTTATTTAACCTTAATAATCTTAATTTATTTATGTCCTTCACAGAAAGGTCAGGATACAGGTACAAAGGTCAAAGCAGTCAAAATAATCATAAGTGGAGTAAAAAATGAGGAGACAGTGACATTACAAAATCAAACATTTTATTATCAATTAATGAAAGATGGAAACTGATCAGGAAGATTGCCAAAAGTCTGACAGCAGAACCTCTTACTTTTTAATTTCTCCTTTTACAAACCAGTTCAGTTTTTATCACTTTAAGGAAGAAAAACTTTTAAATTATTTATTTACATGTGATGGAAATCTTCTGTATTTCCTATAATGTTTGGACTGAGAAGTTTGCTTGGATGACAGAAGTCTTTTCTTTGAAAAAACTAAGAATTTTGCAGAAGGCTGAAGCCCCGCGCTCTGCCTGTCAGTCGTAGGTAAATCACTTCCCCTGCCTTCCTTGCTGTTGGTGGTTAAATGGGCAAATGCCTGATTGTAGGGTGAGACACTTTTCAGTCCTTGGGATGATAAGGTGCTATACAAATACAGGTTGTTTACCATGTACCGTTACTTTCCCACATAATGGAACTGGGTTTTTGTTGTTATCAACAGTTTGAAAGACACACTAAAGTTTTAAAATGGGCTTGCCAGAGTCCAAAAACCAAAGGAACCAAAGAAATCAAGATGTGGGATGCTAACAACCTCCTATGCTAGAAAACAGAAAGCTAAAATTTAATTATAAGATATTAAAGGATAAGTTTAACCATGTGCACATCTATTTATTCATGCACAATACTTTTATTTTTTAGCAACGGTAATAAAGCTACTCATTGTTTTACTATTGACATTTTTAGTTTTTATCATTTTAGTATCATTTTAATTTTTATTCCAAGTAGGTCAACTGACTGAGTTGTAAATCTATAATTTGCACCAAAGCATTTAACATTTTACTATATATAAATCTTTATAGGTTGGTTTTATTGGTACCATAACAGTAATTATGTTTCCTCGCAGCTGAGACATTAAACTGGTTTGTTAGGTGCATTGTCAGTAATAAACTTTAGACTTTCCTCCAAGAATGACATGTACAGCCCTGCAAACCACTTAGCACTGCTACTATCACTACTCTGAAAACACACGTAATGTCGTAACAGTAGCAATCTTGGGCATTGCTGTCATTCCACAGCCGCCAGCAGCTTAGCCACAGTGACCTCTCTCATAGCTTCCTTTGTAAATGTATCTTCAGCCATGAAACTGTAAGACACAGCAGAGTGATGGCCGTATTTTTAACTTACCCTCTCCACCTCCGGTAGGATTTCCAGCAGGCTCACGGTGTACTCAGAGTCTGCCAGATCGTTCTCGCACCCCGCAGCGGCCATCTTGAGGGGCCTGGTGGCCATGGTCTCCAGCACCGCCTCATACAGCTGCTTGGTGATTAAAGGGTAGGGAAGTTCACGCAGGTAGTCCTTTAGTACTCCTGCCGAGGGGAACAGAAAGATGACTGAGCATGAGGAAATATGACTCATAGTTCAATCTGAACAGATGATTTTCAGGTTTTCAGACATTTGTGTTTAACTACGATGAAAAAGAAAGTTTTTGTTTTGTTTAAAGGACTAAACTTAGTAAACATTTCTGATTAGTTGCTAGGATCCATAATGTTTGGAGTGCCACAGAGATCTGTTCTAGAACCCCTCTTTTAAACTCATAGGAATTATATGATTTATCAGACGTATTGGCTTCTCTTTATCTGCGCTGGAGATTAAATATATATCCATATTCTCTATCCCAAGTAGCTTATGTTTTAATGTAGCTATATCTAAATTTCTCGTATTTTTAAAAAGAAAATGTAAAATACTATTCTTTTTATCTATACTAGAAAAATCCTGATAATATGGCTCCACTCTACAAGCACTTCTGGTAGTTTGGGAAGACTACAATCCTCCCAAACCTGGAATATTTATATTTATATTCATAAAGTAAAATGTATAAATTTATTGGGATCATTATAAAACTTCATGACTATCAGAATGGTTTAATACCTCTCTAAAACAATTTATTTACCTTGTTCTTACAGAATGAAATGTGCGGGGAGCTAGCAAGCCGTCTTTCATTCACATCTTTCTGTAAAATAGGAAATAAATATCTACCAAATGAGGCTCCATTATTTCTGCTAGCGATCCTATGATGTCTGGCAGGCGGCCTGGTTGCGCAGGGTGTGATGCACTGGCTCTAAGTGTGCTGGGAGACTGGGGAGGGTCTGGTTTAACACCTGTGACTTTGGACTCCTGTAGCGCAGACAAAAGCCTCAGAACAACATGAAACCGACGCTGTCTGTCTCCACTAAGCTCCTGGCATGTCTTTTCTTCAAAGGCAAAAGGGGAGAATTAAAAAAAATAAAAAAGGTTTCTGGCAGCCTGACAGGTCTTTGAGAGCGAATGTCTGCTCTCATTTTCCTCTACATGAAGCTGGATCGGTTTTCAGGGAAGGCTAGCGGCTGTGTAATTAGCATTATTGGTTCTGCCTGTAAGTAACTCTAATCTTCAGAAAGATACAGCCACCTCAAATAATGCTAACATTTTGTGAAACGTATTTTTAAATTAATGCGACTACTCTCTTGAATTCAAACTTTTAATTTACAAAAAATATTCTGTTATAATGACAATAAATATTTATTTCCACTGATTATTGCAAAGGATTTAAATACCATCTGAAATGCTATTCTTTAATAAAAAGCAAATAAAATGTATATTTTATTTAATAACTTATAACTTGAATGGAGATTATTTTATATCTAAATTTACCAGGAATATGAATAATAATGGGTTGCATGAACATAATTTGGTGTACAAGAACACAGTGGTTAAGAATTTAAATTAGGAGCTTAAAGGTTAGAAAATAAAGCTTTTAAAAAGCCCTTTAACTTAAACAGTACTAAAGAGTTAAACAATATAGGAAAGGCACAACAATTTAAAATAATTACTTGTAAAGTAATTATTTAATTACTTGGCATTGGTGACAGAATTGTACACAACAAGAGTATCACAGAGGTTTGCATTGGGAAGACAATGTTAAGTAAAATCATTATATAATTTGCGGACTATATAGAGTAAGCGCTATCATTTCACTAATTTGTAATAAGCAACAAAGAAAAATCTCAGCTCATGAAAAAAACTAATATTGCATGTTTGTGGGTTTTAGGTTGAAAAATCACTTCATGCTTGATCCACCCTGAAAACCACCATCAGGCTGGACCCCTGTCAATGAACCCTTCCCTCACTGAATCTTACTGACAAGTTTTGAACATTTTGAACACAGAAATATCGAAAAGACAAATAAAACTTCTGTTCAAACAGCTGTCAGCCTTTATATTCGTAATATCCAGAGGCTTGTTGAACAAACAGTCCCAACTTGTCTGTGCTGAATAAAACCAGATCGCAGTGGGATCAATGTAAATGTGACAACCACCATCACTTCCTAGAAATTCCCAAAGCAGCAACACAATCGCTTCACATAACCAACGCTGATTACTGAGCTGGATTTAGGATCTTCTTCTTCATCACTCCGGTCCACCTGGAGTGATTAGCATCCTTTTCTTGTGCCTTCTATTTCTAGCAGTACAGTCTGAAGCGAATCCATCCTCTTAGGCACACCTTAATGTGCTACGTTTGTAATCCGTGTAAGCCACTGCTTTTCTTTTTAAAAGAACCTGAGGCTTAGAGCATTTTACGGATATTTTTGACTGCCTTGTTGGTCCATCGTCTGACAGTTTCTTTAGAATTAAAAAGCTCAAATCTTCAACTAAAGCATTGGTTTTAGGTGATAAGAAATAAAAAGTTTCTATCTTACTTTTTAAGATGCATTCAATGAATGCTGAATGCATCTTCAGTATTGCAAACTGGAAACAGAAATAGCAGATTCACTATAAAATGACTTATAGCTGTCTGTTTTAATAGTTTAAGCATTAAAAATATCTTAATATTCATTAATACCCGCAGCACATCGGCACTACAGATGCTAGCATCCACAGTTCTCGTTTTCTCTGCTCTATGGGACGCAGCCAATTGGCATCAAGGTGCTGATTGCACTAATCTGCAAACTCTTTTTACCAGCATCTTTGTATTCACAATCATCAAAATTGAAATGTTAATGTTTATACGTCTTACTGTGTAACTTGTGGAGGTGTGGATATATTATTTAAGCAGTGCAAATGTTTTTAGTTTTTGGTCAACAATCTTGTAAGTTGATCTGGACCAGATAACTTTTCAGGGCCGTTCAAAACTGCTTACACTGTTTACAAACACCAGACATAAAAAACCACACCTAACAATAATGTATTTCTGAAACATCTGCTAAAAATCAACCTGTACCCAAACAAAGCAGATATCATATCAGCCCTGGTATCACAGGTAAACAAGCACAATATCAGCTGTAAAGCAGCTGGGCCAGGTTTTAACGGCGCTCCTGCAAACAGACTGGAATCTTCATTAAATATCACCTCCTGTGCCCTGTGAACCAGCACATTTAATAACCTGACTCACTTCCATTCATGCTTCGTGTCGTTGCCTTAGTCATATGTGATATGAATGAGCAACATTTGATAACATCAATAAAAGCTACATTCATTCCCCTAAATGACTCCCAGCGCTAGTTGATTTCCAAACCAGATAACCGATGAACAAACATCGTCCCGGTTCTCCACTGACAGCGCTGATGGAAAACTCAGTCAGAAAATAATAATCAGACTGATTCATCATAGGAAAAAAAAAAACTGGAAGCAAAAATAATTCCATCTGTTTTCATCCATCCAACTCATTAAACTGAACTTTTTTTCATTGCTTAGGGAAGTAGGCAAACCAGATCTAATGAGAATTACCACAAAGCTTGTTTTTCTTCCATTCAAATGGAAACTCCTGCATGGCAGATCCTCTGACCTTCCCTCCGCTCCGAGACAGACTCAACAACAAGCAGCTGGACTGTTTCACGTAAAAGCTGCGTAGCAAACCTAAACAACCTGACTATTTCCTCGCTTTGCATAACATCTTTGAAGCCATTTCATACACGTCCCAGTTTCTGCAATGCTGAAAAAAATAAATAAATAAAAAAATTCCCTGGAAGAGTGTGTACGTGTGTGTGTGTGCACAGGTACTCGGGTAAGATGAGGAGAAAACAACCATTCAGGTAAATCATTATCCTGACGTGTGTTTACTTTAGTGTCTTAGACGCTGCAGGAGCCTGAACACGCACACACACATGCACGCACTCACACACACACTTACAACACCTTGATGAGGAACACATGAGGTCAGTCAGGGGCTCACTGGTGAACAGGTGTGTTTACTCTGCAGGTGCTTCACCGTCCTTCTCAGCCAAGCAAACAAACACCCACTGGCTGTGTTCGCTCTTATAATCAAGCAGTCGGCGTTTGGCACTATTAATACACTCCATATGTGTATATACACACATTACGACAGGAACTAGGGATGTACGATCCACCTTCTTCACTTCCGATACGATACTGATATCTGAGGTTCAGCCGATACCGATCCGATATAGAAAAACTGCTGGATTGACTTAAAACGTTTCTTTTTTTAAACATAGATATCCACTGCATAACAAATTTATTTGATATCTCTGCACCAGTACAGCACACTTAAATACACCAATAGCTTCTCAAACTTGGTCAACATGTAAAAAAACAACTTTAACAATATAAAATAAATAGTAAAGAAACAGAAACTGACTAAAGCAACAGGTCAAACATGTAAAAATCAACTTCAACAAACGTTCTTTCAAATGGTTCAAAAAGTATTATTTTTTAATTCTAAATATAATGTAAAATAAATAACAAAGCATGATGTCCTTCAGAGCACAAAACATAGAATTAGACTGAATAGATCTGCCCTCATGGACCAGGTACATTGTCTCCAATAATCAATTTATTTAGATTTTTAAATATACAGATATTAATGTTGGATTGGCGCATATCTTCTAGTTACAAGACATATCTCTGCGATCAAGACATTTCTTTAAAACTCTTACATGCTTAACTTTTCCACAACCCCAAATGTGCCACCAAACACTACAAGGCACACAATGCATTGGGGCATGGCTCTACCTTTGACCTCTTGTTCAAACAAAGCAGAGGGTCACTCCTCCTGTCAGTGCTGCAGTCAGCGCCCCGTCCGGAAAACAAATGTGGATTTGTTCTCCATCCTAACCGCCCCACTGCTGTGCACACCCCCACAGTACTTGGGGGTGGGTTGACGTGTGTGCCGCTGCCTCCACCAATCACACGGAGAATCTTTACATAGTGGTTAGCTCAAAATTTCCACAGAACTATTTCTGTAACTCTGGAACAGCTGCACTCCTGTCCTATGAGGTGATTTATTATAAATATATCCTGAATTAGTTCTTAATTTCTGACTTGCAGTTTAGGAAACAAATCAACGGCCAGAGAGCCGGCCTGCCTGCCGCTCTCTGTAAAACGCTCTCCTGCTCCCCTGGCCTGCCCAGAGTTCAGCTAATCCCCCATGCGTGAGCCAAATACCATCTGTGTTTGTTCGGCAACAAAGGGGGCACTTGTTAATGACTTTCCATGTCTTCACTGGAGTACTGCCGATGGTGGGGGGCAAAGCGGAGAAGGAGGATGAGGAAATGGCAAATCAGTCAAAACTCAGATCCAGAACTGTGCAGGAACGGTGCCATGATGGGAATCCATCAGCTGGTTTCTGGGTTCAGGGTTTATAAGAACAAATTGTCCCAATTAATGTCCATTTCACATGCATTCACTGAGGATTTTATTCAAATACAACAATTTGACACTCTTGTCACCTGCACTCCAGAACAAATCAAGAAAAAAATCTTGTTCGTATTATCTTCTGTAATGTATAAAATAAATGTGTAAATGTGGTATTTTTTTTACTATTAAATAATTACAGAATTATTATTATTATTATACATTTTTTATACAGTACTTCATTAAATAGAGAAAGATGCTTTTCCACGAATGCACAAAACTCTGCAAAAATGTTGTTGACATAACAACAAACAAAAAAACAACGAAATTAACAAAAATAACTATTTCCCATGCCAACCTGTTGTAGATACTCCTTTTTTATCTTTATATTGATGCTAGTATTGGAATATGAAACAAAGGATTTGATCTGAAACAGTGTAGGTCCATGCTCTGAGCATGTTTTGCAAGCTTTGAGTTGAACTCTGACCCCTAGGATAATCCCTTTCACTGCCAGCGCTTTTAAATTAGCCGTGTGACGCGCCACTCCTCCGAGCTCGTCCACACGCTGCTCACTTGACGGCCTGGAGATTAGTTTTATAAACCTTAATTAGAACGTAGTAAAATTAGACAAATTTCAAACAAACCTGAAATTTAAAAGACCAAAATAATGAATGTAGTAGAAGAAATATAACAAAGCAAGATTAAAACTCTTCGATCATGGCATCATGTATCAAACCAGCACATCTCTTCAGTTCTATCAGCCACAGCAACTCGCTTGGCAGAGCAAATTTAGGCAGCAAGCAAAAACCAACAATCCTGGATGGTGCAGGGCCTTTTTTTCCAGCCCGTTCAACTGTTAACTGTGTTCTTTGCTCTGCCTTGCAACTGCATGTGGATCAAAGCAGGCATGATGGAACGACGCCTAAGCGAGGCCTCTTTCTAAAACCAACAGCAGCTTCTACAATGCCTACTGGTTTCCATGGCCTTCCTCCACAGGAAAAGAAAGTCATGACTCAAGTCTTTTTCTACAACTTTTTCTGCTCCCTGAGCTGATGAACTCAGAGCTGTTCTTCAATTCACTGACTCTGTTTTATTTTAAAGTAAAAAAACAAAACAAAACAGAAACAAAGAATAAAAGTGATATTGTTGATTATGCTTTACTTCAGGCCAAACTGTATGACAACAGAAATCCTCTCAGTCATGGCAACCAGGGAGGGGACAGTCCATTACAAGTCCAAACCCACAAACTTGGTGGAGAAAGAATGACCTGAATGTAGAGCCGGGTTTGATCTGTGTGTGTGTGTGTGTGTGTGTGTGTTTGTGTTTTTGTGCTTCCCTTCAGGCATCGATCTATATGTCGACTGCTGGAATGCTTTTTTTACCAACACCATGCACTCACACACACTGCTAGAAGTGCACGTGTGAGGCGGTCACACCAGCTCAGACAGAACGTTTACCGATTGAGATCAATACTAAACCCAGACTCCAACACACGAAGGTCTCATTAGTTTCGTCTGTAGATTCACTGGAACCACGTTTATCAATCACTGCTCATTTCACCTCAGTGGCTTCAAGTCATTAGGTCACATTGTTCTAGTTACAGTTACACTGCGCTAAAATGTGATTGATATTCCAAAGATTCCCTGATTAGACGGGTCCAGTTGTGTTTTCCGCCCCAGCTGATCACGCTACCTGTGATAACGTTGATGTCAGGGAACATGCTTTCGCACAGCTCCGCGCCTTGGCTGTCTCTCTCGAACGCCTCACGCAGCTCCTTCTTTACGGCTGCGGAGCCACACAGGCGATAGAGACCCACCACCTGGAATCACAAACACACAGAAACATGTTAGTCAAATATGTAATTCATAGCATTTCAGACACTTTTACAGCCTCGTTTATCAGCTTTAATCACTCTGACTTTGATAAGCTAAAGTTTACAACAATGTTTTTAGAAATAAATACAAACTGATTTATCACTATTACCTCTTACTGTTTTGTGTTTGAAATCAAATGTGTTGCTACTTTCTTAAAGATGGAGTTATTGTCCAAAATGGGCGTTTAAGAATAAAATGTAAAGTCCAAACAGATAATCAGATCTCGACTGACACATTTTACTTCAAACTGGAGGCACACCAATGTTTTGTTGATGTACTTTAAGGCCACACCTCAAGTATGCTGATTTCCTGAGCACCATGATGGGAACTCAAAGGTAAATATCTGGTTCAAACTCGTGAAGGGTGGTGGGGACATCATGATGACAGATGGTGGGTTAATTACTTTGCATACTGCCACTGCAATATTTCACACTGTTGTTACTATTGTGGCCTTTTTTAATTTCGTACTTTTGGTCTTCAACACCCTTAGGCTAACAATTAGCTTTAGACTCTGTAGGTAACTAATCTGTATTCATACAAAATTCAAACAAGATGCTACAAGAGGAATGAACTGGAGATTAGTGATTAGTTTCTTGTGACCTTTTAACAAAGTCAGAAATACCATCACCTACTTTGATGCTGATAAACATTTCTGACAGTCAATAGAAGCTATTCGTTGCAGGTGTCAAAGACTTGAGGTTAATCATTTGCGACAAATTGCGGTGTAATCTTTGTCTCATCGCTACTTCTTATGCTGTGTATTTACTATTCTGCTGCCTAGTTTTATAATAAAATATTTCTAGAAATGTGCATTTGATGGGATTATCACTACAGAGAGTTAATAGCTTTATGCTCAGACCTTAAGTTGCAAAACTACCAAACACATTGTCACAAACATTGTTCGCCTAAAAATCTATTTTTATCTCATGTAATTTTCAAGATATAAAAATAACAAAGACAATGTCACACACATTGTTCATCTAAAAATGTAATCTAATGTAGCATTTCTTATCACTAATAAGAAGCAAGCTTTTTAAATTATCACTATGTAAGTTATGTACCAAGATAATAATTATGCACAGAACCTTAGAGGCACAAAACATTTTGTTCCAATAAATGATTTTGTAACGGCAGAGGTTATGGGATTCTTTCCTGATGTCAGTGACAGCTGTCAAGACGTTTCACTCTTAAAGGACAATTTCGGAATAAATGTTAATGCTAAACAGCAGCAAACGCAGCAGCATCACATTTAAAAGTGGCAGAGTGGGTAAAGTGACAAGGTAATGTGAGTTACACAGTAACAACCCTCTAAAGTGAGTATTAACTTACACTGGGCCCCATGAGCTGAAACAAGCAGTTTGAATTTCCATCTCATCACACGACAGTTCGCTAAAAACCTAAATGCGAGACTTTCTGATAGAAAGTGGACAAAGATGAAAAGGCTCTCAGTCTGATAAAAGTGCCACATCTTTTTGACTGATCTCCTGTAAGGACCAAGGTGATAGCAGAGCATTACAAATGAAAGCTATGAACCATTTTTGTTTCTTTACCTAAGCCTCCAGACTGTGACCTAAAGGGACTGGAGACATCTGATAGCTGAAACTTGGCACCGCTGCTCTCCTTGTTATGCTGGGATTAGGTCTGGCTGCAGACATACCATAATTTCTTCTACATGTGTCTGTCTGGTATGTGGCATAGCAGGCCAACTGGTGTGGTTGCCCCAGTAACGTGTTAAGTCAGTGGGCTGTGAATGGCGGGTCGAGACTGGTTGTGCACATGCAAACACACACACACGCACACGCACACACACACACGCACACACACACACACACACACACACACACACACACACACACACAC
>NW_006799977.1:397306-423830 GCF_000485575.1 Poecilia formosa
CGTGTGAGGTGAGAGCGCGGGGAGTGGCGGGGGGAGAGTGGTTGTGCGCACACAAACACACACACACACACACACACACACACACACACACACACACTGCCAGTCTTTCCGGGCTCCAGCGTAGGAGCAGTGCCATGTCTATCTGTCCCAGCAGAGCGACTGCTGCTAAGCTGCCCTCGCAAAACCCAGTGGCGATTTTCTAAACCTCACACGAGAAAGAGGGACAGATTAGGGATTTGACTTTGTGTGCAAGTAAATAAAAGTCACTGGACACAATGAACAACAAGTCCATTCAGAAATAAAAAACATGGTGTCTCTTTGAGTGCAGGCAGAGAACAGCTGTTAGCAGAAAAGAGGGGCTTGCTCTTACGCTCTGTGGCTGCCAGGCAACACAACAGGCGGCACCGGCCAAGACCTGTTTGGGGATAAAGCAGGCACAATGACCTCCGAACAAAATGAGCTGAAAAGGAGAGTGGATGTCAATGATGTGGAGTATTTTCCTGCTCTGGGAACAGCTGTAAGATTTAACTTAATAAGGAAGGAAATTTCACCAAATGTTTCAGCAAGTTTGGGAATTACTTTCCTCATCTGGCAGGAGGAAATGATCTCCCAAAATGCAGTGCGTCACAGGAGATCCCTGTACGACCGCCAGTCATGCTAACTTTATCCCATGAGGAAATGGTTTGGGACAGCAACATATCCAAGCATTGTGACAAGTTCTTAATATTCACTCACCAGGCACGCACACCTGCTGAGTTACTCATTAACTAGCAAAAGTCTCTCGGGTTTACAGAGAATGATTTGGAAAACAGGGCTGGAGCTGAGTGCATGAAATGCCTGGTTGAAGTCAGAGGTCAGAAGTGAATCACCAGATGGTTTAGGATGACAGCAATGCAAAAGCAGCTCATAAAGGTACTTGTTGCAACCAAGAATACCATCTGTTTGAGCCACAACATGTTGAACCTTGAAGCAGAAGGTTTGACTTGGCACAAGGTCCAGCATAGTTCCAGCTGCCACTCCTGTACGCTAAGAACAAGAAACTCAGGGCTACAACTAACCAGAGTCGCCAAATTTAAATAGCAGATTTTAAAAATGCGGACTGCTCAGTCATTGTGTCCTTGAGTAAGACACTTCACTTGCCTGCTGGTTGTGCTTAGAGGGCTCAGTGGCACCGGCACATGGCAGACTCACTGTGGCTACAATGTAGCTCACCACCATCAGTGTGAATGTGTGTGTGAATGAGTGAATGACTGAATGTAACTTGAAGCGCTTTGGGGATTCTTCTGGACTTGAACAGGCAGGCAGCATTTCTCTTACCAGTCTTTGATTGAAATCAGACTTTCAGATCAATACTACATTGATTACGCAAACAGGCCATGGTAAAATTTGCCTTGCATCAAATCTTTAATATAAAGTCTCTCGTCTTTGGAAGTTTGCCCATGCAGGAATCCCTTACTCCCCCATCTCCTCTGATCAAGCCATCGGATCATGTGGGGGGAGCCTGAGGCGCTATCAAGACAGTCATAAGATACCATCTGTCCTGCAAGTCCTGGATCTGCCCCAAGGCCTCCTCCCACTAGGACACTTCTACAACAAGCTGGTAAAGAAGGTGGCCAACAGGCATCCTAACCAGTTGATCAAACCCCCTCAGATGGCTGAGTAGAAAGAGCAGTAATTCCTCTCTGAGCGTATCCAAATACCTCAGGTACTAACCCTTATAGACACCAAAAAAGGTTATGAGTCATTTGTGAAGCCTTGAGGGTGGAACATTGTGTTACCTTCTCTGCGTCAGTATTTGTTTAGATTTGGTACTGATGGAACTTGGTCAGAATTAAACGTGAATGAAGGTTCGTCTTACGTCACAACCTTGTCCAAATCATACACATTCGTGACAAAGTCAAGTTAGCAGAAACAAAACAGCAGCATCTTTCCTCAGACGTTGGGGCTGGATATGATGATTGAAAAGGGGATTGGAGCAATGAGTGCTGCAGGAGAACTGATGATTAACCATTCAGCACCAAGAGTGAGGTTGACGCCAGTGAAGCAGTTGTCAAGCTGTTTGTATGATTTGTTTGTCTCTTTAATTAATGCTTATACCACAGCTTCCTACTGTAAAAGGACCTTTAATGTTGTTCCTCATGGTTTTATGGTAAGCCATCTGCTTACACCATCAAACCAACTGATTGCATAAGCCACTGGCAACTCAACACAGTATTATATTCTTAAGATATTTACTGACTGTCAAAATTTTATACTGCATCTACAAAAGAAGTGATAAAGCTCCTTCAAGACTGATAATTTCTCTGCACACTCCACATCTAAGCACAACATTCTCAATCATATATGTCGTGTATGTGAGTTGAGTCAAAAAGCTTCTTCTAAGACTTTCTTTCAGACATACATAACTCCATTCTTTGACACAGGTACCCTCTGAAGTCTTTTCAAAGTACCAGCACTCGTCTAGGATCTTAAAAGCTTAGAAAAGCCTCGAGGACACACATTTCAACAAGACTATCTAAAGAGAGCGGCTGCATAAAAGACACGAGCAAATGTGAATTTTGAGGGCAAAAACCTGCAGAAATTCCCCTGGAATGCGGTGTCGACCCCAAGCCTAACCTCTGTCTGCTTCCCATGCAGAAGACCCCTGAAGTTGATTTGAGACTAATGAAAAAGAGGCAAGAAAACAAGAGGATGGGGGAGAGATTAGAAGAAGCGCTGGGAGCGACAGCAGACAAACATGTCAGACTCAGAAATCCACAGACAGGAGAGATAAATAGATAAAACTCACAGCACCGGGAGGTTAAAGTCATAAAAACAAAGAAAAGAAATCTGACACAACATATTTAAAAGATAATGGTAATGCTAGAGTTGTAAAAAGTTTATCTTTTTGAGGCAGGAAACAAGTGTCACAACCTGACTGGGTTTTCCAAAACATTTCACCCAATAAAATGAGTGCAAAATCCTTAAAGTATTTCTGATAAGAGAGACTAGAAGACCCCAAGACTCCACTGTCTAGTGTGAGTCAAAATCTAGGGTCTTCATCTGATGTTTTTCATCAGTTTTTATTGCTTGAAAGCTTTTCAGTACAGTGGACTGTAGACATGGACAGGTTTATTGTAGCCATTTACTGACTCATGAAGATCAACATATACGTCTTACTTGAAAGATAGATTTTCTTGTCCTATGGTTAAGGGAAATGGATTTCTGTGTTACATCATATTTTGTATCCCAGGGACAGGAGATCATATAAAATCATACGATGAATTCTTGTCAAGGCAAAACATCTGATGAGACTAAAACTTCACATGCAAATATAATTAATCTTCATTTTAAGCAACTCCCACTGAAGCTACAGCTATTCAGTCTTTAAATCCCAGATATGATGAAGAAGCAAAATTCTGATTTTTTTTGACAAGAATCCAAATCTGATTATTTTCTTTTAAGCTGCAACAAACATAAAACTGAATCCATCCTCAACAAATAATATATTAAGGGTGTTAATCAGACTGAACTGCACAACCACTTGAGATCCCTGAGATCACAACACCCAGCTGTTTAAAGTAAAATACAACACTAGTTTTTCTCCAAGATTTTACATATATTCAACTCAAAACACAATACAATGAACAATACAATGAGGTGAAAAAGAGATGATTTTAACATTATTTTAAGAAAGTTTAGAATCCTCGTATCCCTTTTCATCTTTGCCACATCAGTGTCTTAATCCGTCCATCTGTCTCTTCACTGAATAAAGGAGTTGTGTTGCCCATGGCAGCAACTCTGTGATATTATGTGTGCTGCTTTTTGATTCATTCAACATCATTAGTGGCTGCAGGGCGAGCATTCATCTCACAAAGCTAAAAGGATGTTGTGAATCCGTAGTTATTTCTCCAGCGGCTTTTATACTCTGTGAACATCAAAAACGAGGCACCATCTTCCATCTGAGAAGGGCTATTTGTTATTTGACTGCGGCTGTTTTAGGATTTTCGAGGAAAGCAAGATATTTAAGTGAAGGGAAAGAGAGAAAACCTCCAAAGTATGGCCACTCTGAAGGCTTCCTGACTGGACGTCTGAAATACCTAGTTGTGAACGGCGTCAGAATGCAGGGATGATTCTCACCTGTCCTGGATCTTGTTCAACATACAGTAAATTCAGAGATTTCCTTTCTGGCTGAGCTCCTTCTTCACCTCAACAAACCAGAGAAACTCCTACATTACTGCAGACGATGCCCTAAGTTATCTATTCGTCTCTTGGTCCATCCTATCATCACTCAGATAACTGAATCCTTCTGGTTAATCTTCAACGCCCCTAAATTTAGCTGAGAAAATAATAAGGCACTTAATTACAAAACAATTACAAGTGCCAAAGCTGACCCCAGTTAAGTAAATGGAAAACATCCATGGTCAAAGCCACCATTCAAACACACTTACTTGGCAGCCTCTTCTCTCGATCTCGTTGATGCACTTGTATATGATGAGTGGCACCATCAGCCCGGTGTTCTCCCTCTCCACCACCCGCCACGCCTCCACTCCAAACACCTGCGGCTCTCTGTCTCCGTCTGGCCCGCCGTCCAGCGAGTTCTGCCACTGCTCCATGAGGTTCAGCTTGACGTAGATCAGGCCCCGCGGCTCCAGCTTCACCGCCAGCTGGTGGGTGCGTGTCACTCTGAAGAGTGCAGGCAGCACCACCGTTCCGTGGCAGCAGACACGGTTCCGTTTCGGCGTGGGTTCCCAACTGAACACCACCAGCTTGAGGTGCTGGGCGTTCTCCAGCTCAATGTTGAAGGTGTGATCCATATCCAAGAACGATGTTCGACAGGTAAGAAGTGCGGTTCGTGCTTTGTTAACCGAATCGACCTGGATTGCACAGTAAACATCTCGCGAGTCGATGCGTGGAGGTTTGAGGTCCTCAGCACCATAAAAATGGAGGCTCATCAGTCCAGAGATGTACTGGCTGCACTTAGGCTGATCTGTGAAGCTGTAATGGCGGAAAGCATCAATGTCCAGCTCGGTGCCATTGAGTCTAGAACTTCCTCCCTCAGCATCCTTGCCTTTTCCGCCCTTCCCCTCGGCAGAGCCATGTTTGCCAGATTTGGCAACCAGCTCCGGTGAGTCACCGTCGCTGAGGTAGCCGCCTTTGCTGGCCGACTTTGAGCTGCCGTCATTCTTCTTCTTGTTGAAGCTGTGTTGTGTTGAAACGCTGCTGTCCAGGTGGTAGCGGGAGATTACGTTGCGGCTCGCCGGCCCACCTCCGGATGGGGCTAACCGAGGCGGACCGGAAGTCTGGGTGACGGTCTCGGACCCGCTGCCGGTGGCCCGGAGAGAATGGGCCCTTGGCTCTAGCTGACAGTTTCCATTGCTACTTGTGTTGCTGTTTTGGGTCCCTTTGACGCTGAGCTTTCGGCTGAGTTCGGGAAGCTTCTTCATCTTCATGGAAATCTTCCTGACTGTTCGTGGGGACTTGATCTTATCTGGGAAGGACCAATTGATGGAGCTGCTCTTCTTGGTTGGGTTTGGGCTCGAGGGAGGAGAGAAGCTAACAACGTTGGGCAGGTCAAGTACATCTAAAATGGAAACAACAGAAGAAAAGAAATCCAAATTAACTGTAATTCTTATAAAATATCTATAAGAAAATCAACAAATGAAGACCATCACATGCAACCTTCCCAAATCACTATGTCTACTGCTTTCTGTATGTAAGTTTAACCTGTTATCACTAGTAATTACACAGTGTCTCCAGAAGACAGAAATGGGAAAAGGACGTAAAAGCAAAGGAAAGGTATGTAGGAGCCATAAATTACAGTCTCCGCTACACCTTTATGGCATATCAGCATATGATTAGGCGTACATGCAGCCCAGTAATCCAGTGGTAAACACAATCTCTGTGTAACACTTTATATAAACATCCAACTCTGTATAGTACTGTTAAAGTCTCCATATGCAAAGCCAGACAGTCATTAAGAAAGTTAACAACTTCAAAGAAAATGTGTAGAAAATACTTTTATGTCGGTTCTATTTGCTTACAAAACTAGAAACGCACCTAAAAAATTAGCTGGAGTTTACAATCAGTGACCAAAACAGACCCTGAGCAGAAAGTTGTAAACAATTTTCTTTAAATTAATGTACCCACAATAAACATGGCTGCACTCATCCAAAATAAAATTATTAGGATTTTTCTGATGTTTTTGCTCTTCTCAGTTATTAATTTCTTCAGCTAACAACTGAAGTCTAATGCAAGCACAGTCACTGGAGGAGACAATAAAAACTGTTGCAGTTCTAAATCAGAAAATTATCATGGGCATGTGCAAAGTGGGAGCCTAAATATTTGTTTTTATTATCTGCAGGATATCTAAATCCACCATATTGGAATTCAGTCTTAAAATCTATGTTTTTCTCACTAACCCTCAGTTCATGTGTGGACAAGAAATCCAAGCTGAGCAGAAATGTTCTATTTCACAAAATATCCTTCTTAGTTATTGTGGACTGAAAGTAGGAATACATTTCTGATTATTCCTAGTTTGTTCAGATTTTCTCAGAGGGCGAAAGAACACAGAGAGATATAAAGTGGAAAGCGAGCCGGGTCCTGCCAACTTCACCAGCTCTAGTTTCAGAGGAGACCTGCTGTGCTATTCTAGGGTGCAGGCCTGGAGAGTGAAAAGACTGAGGTGCAACAGGATGTAGAGAGGGTAAGATGGGGAGCACTAGTGGGTCAGGGTGTAGCCCTGCAGATCAGGGACAAAGGCGCCCCTTGTCCAGACACTCAGAGGTCTGGAGGGTCGACTGCAAGGCTGGCAAGCTGGCTGGTAAACGTACAAACACGGCTTTTCTCTCAGATTCCTCATCAAGCCCCCTTTTAGACGGGTGGAGTGGTGTCTGCCTGTCACAGCGCCCTGCCAGTAATCCAGACAGAGGGGCTCTGAAAATGGAGAATATGGGCGGAGGGCCCTGGAGGAGCAAATTTACCAAACAACATCTGGGGAGGGGAGCAGTACACAAAGAACTACAGTCAAGGCTAAAACAAGGGTTGTAGGAGAGAGAGTACTAAAATCAGACAAAGCTCACTCACAAATTTAAAGTATTTTAAAGTGACCACCGAAAGATCTAAAGAAGCATAGTTTACATATAAGCAGCTATTTTAGGTACTTTCTACAAAAAAGAATTTTAGGAAACTGCAGAGAATTATTAGAGTAGCTCAGAAAATAGCGAGGATTGTCCTAACCTTACTGCAAAAATACTGAATTAGAATTAGAAGATTCTACAATTTACTGACTTGTGGGAAAAAAGTACAAACTTTGAAGTATAAATTATTACATGTAGTAAACAATAAAATAAACCTTTTACCAACACGTAGGATATGTATGATATGTGCTGTTGATAATTGTGAATTATTTTTAATTCAATAAAATGAATAGAAATTCACTGTTAACCAGAATCACCTGGTTTGCAGTTTGGTTGACTTGGACGTGTGACTGGTGAGTCAAACATTAAACACACTGGACATGAGAACTACCAGGTTGACAAGAACACGCCACACAAGTTGTAATTCGCCAAAGCAAATATTTTTAGTATTGTGATGTTAGTTTAAAGCATTTCCAAAGGGAACACCCAGAGGAACTCCCAGGAAGAAGTTACTTTATCATCACAGCTCATTCTCACTCCCTCTGTTGTTCTTTTTTCTTCAATTGACTGATTTAGGGCGAGTCTCTCAGCAAGATTTGCATCTTGACGACTGCATTGTTAATAGTTTTTGCTCTACACACACGCACACACACACAGGCTGGGTTGTTTTGTAGCCTTTGGACTTGTGGCAGCAGCCAGCAGAGTAATGTGACACCTACAAGCTGAGGTTCAGGGGCGATGGTTTGACACTCAACCCTCCAGGGCCATGTTCCGAGGTCAAAAGGTCAAAAGGTCCACATTCCGCTGGGTGTCACCTAAGCCGTGTAACTGTGCCCACCCCCAACATTTACCATGCTCTTCCAGTCCCTACATTACTGTAACACAAAGAGAGAGGGCATTTATAAGTAAAGAGCACACACACGACCCCTTGACCCCGCCGCCCCCTCAGGCACCCGGCATCCGACAGCCTTTAACAAAGGCCAGGAATTTATGACCCTGATTTTTCACCACACCAGCATTAAACAGGTGCAGAGTGAAGGCGTGCACCAAAGTTACAACAAACTAATCATTTGTTTTTGTGTTATTCCATCACGAAACAAATTGCTACTGCAGCCCACGCCAAGACAGTCATATAATCTCAGCTGTCGTTTGATTAAGCATTTGTGTGAGAAAGAGAAAATGAGCAAAATGAGCCTGAGCAAACTTTGATAAGCCTTGAGGGGAGACAACAATCTGCTGCTCCTGGCTGCCCACCTGTATCCACTTGCATGTCTGTTTTCGTACAAGCATGTCAGCCACAAGTGTGCGAAACGTAAAAACAAAATGGGCCAGGGTGTGTGCTGGCAAACATGGCAAGTGTAAATAAAAGTGTGAATGACATGTTGGCCCTGTAGTTTCTTCTCTCGGTGACTGGGACTCCACCGTGAGCTGAGCTGCCTCCTCTTCACTCAGCGCTGGATATTTTGGTTCTGGATGATTTTTTGCTGGCTGCAGAAGTCTGGTTGTCGCACTACAGTACTTATCAAAAGCCTTGCCTAAATAACAAGCATGCAATGTGGTTGGTTAGAGCCCTGCCAAAATGATACTTGCGGTATATGACTCAACTTTTTTATAGTACTGCCGCAATTTCTCCACTGCTGTAAATCAACAAAGTGAGTGGGTGCTAATTCTGGTCAGCAAAGTGAGAAAACTTACAAGGTTATAAACATTTGCAATATAATGATAAACTGAAGACAAGCCCACATTTAACAGCTTCCTCCGAATATTATATGAATATTCCTGTCAGTAATGAATGACAACATCTCCTCTTGGGAAACAAACAACAACGATAAGGGAACAATCAATCCATATCCACTTTAAGTGAGTCACATCCTGAAGAGCTTAGCATTTTAGTGTCAGCTAGTCACTCTGAGAGGCTCACTAAGTGATTAAAGCTGCATGCTAAGATTTTTACAAGACACTTAGAAAAGGACAAAAATTAAGAACTTAATACTGGTGTGAAAAGATACGCTCTGTTTATCAGGAACTTTTCAGGAAATATTTATTTTAATACTTAAAATATCAATAGCATTGTTGCCTTGCAGCAAGAAGGTTCTGGGTTCGATTCCCGGCCCGGGGTCTTCCTGCATGGAGTTTGCATGTTCTCCCTGTGCATGGTGGGTTCTCTCCTGGTACTCCGGCTTCCTCCCACAGTCCAAAAACATGATGTTAGGTTAATTTGTCAGTATAGATTCTCCTTATGGGTGAGCGTGTGTGTGCATGGTTGTTGCCATGTCTGTCTCTGTGTTGCCCTGCGATGGACTGGCGACCTGTCCAGGGTGACCTCTAACCTGCAATCACCTGATTCTGGACAAAAGCTAATTTCTTTATCTCTAAAAGCATATCAGTTAATAACACATTGTTAAATAGAATACCTCTAAATAATCAGTTTTATTTAGAAATGTTAAATTATTGAATGTGATAGATCAATGAAACAATTGTCTAATTTTTAGGATTTGGGTGTTTTTTTTTTAGATGAATTGGGCAAAGGATGCCATCGTACTCTTTATTTGGAGAGAATATGCCTCGTTTTGCCCTGATGATTATTTTTACCTATCAAAAGAGAAATCAAAAATCTTCTAGAGAAAACTATGTGACCTGAACTTCACTTCTGTGTTAAGGAATCTGCTCTGTTTTTCCAGGGCTATTCGCACAATGTTGCTGCTAAGGGCTGCTGACTTCCTCCAGACCCAAACGCTGAAACCATCAGCCAAGATTAGCTTCAGGGATTGAACTGTGAGGTTTGTACTCTCTGCCTATAACGCTATCAACCAAGGCCAAGTCTGGAACTCTGCAGCCAACGAGACCAAAACAAGTCCAGAAATAGCTCTGATCCAGTTTTGAGTGCTGGCCAAGTCAGATTCCCTTAAACAGGCTCCAAAGAGAACAACAGATTGGAAACACACCAGTGAGTTCACCACCCCCAAAGTCCATCAATCATTATCGTCCATACAAACAAAGCATTCAGATGCACAAAAAGTCACTCAGTAGGCAGCACACAAGGAGTCTGTAGTGTATCCGGCGAGGGAAAAGGAAGCAGCCAACCGGACAGAGTCATCTACATTTATACTACTTCATTAATTCAGCAGACATTGCTATTCGTGCTCAATAAGTAAGAGGCCTGTCAATTTTCTGGCCTGCCAGATGAAAGTGGATCCTTCATGAGCTCATTTTCATGTTAAACAAGAAACAGGAAGTTCAAAATATGAATTGGAATCACAGGAATTCAATGGGATTTGCAAACGTCAAAAGCCTTGATTCCTATATGTTGGTATGGATAGAAATTGTGATGAGCAAAGCTTGAGTATTTATGTGCTACTGGTCTGCACAAATGAAAACATTTCCTACATATCACATTATGAAAGCTTTGAGACATTGCAGCAATAGTTGACCATGTTGGGTTTAATCAAAAGGTTCATATGGAAAACCATGCCTCTGTCTGCACAGATGTTAGTAAGAAACTAAAGACTTACAGGGTAAGTTACATTAAATAAATGTGTTGGAGCCAAATTATGTGTCTGCTGTCTCCAAGCAAGCCGTCCAGTCTGCGGGGGGCTTGTTGTTTGATGTTTTATTTGCCTAAGAGCAGCAGCTGCTGTGTATTCAGAGGGAGGTGAACAGAGAGGACACTGGTCACTCATTCGCCAGACAACCAACTCTCTTCTGCCAGGACTGGAGAACAAACTGGGACTCTGTCTGAAGTTTGGTCAGGGTGGCCTCATTTGAAAAGACAGGAAAAGGAGCAAGACTGACAGGTAAAACTGGAGCTAAACAAATAAATCCCAGCAGACTGAAGCTGACACAAGCCATAACGCTTCGACACCTCTGACTGTTGAGGAGGAGAAACATGTTTTGGCAGACTTAATTAACCAAACGCCTCTTGGAACTTAGAATATTTAGAAGACCTCAGGATGAAATAAGCTGCTCAACCCCTAAGATCCCAGATATTTAAGGTATTACTAGAAGTAATCAGCAAGCACAGACTGAATGGTTTAGTTTCTTGGAGAAAATGCTATCGTACTAAATGTAGTGGGTGTAAATGAATGACAAGCAGTTAAACAGTTTTTTATCTGAAAATATTAAATGTATTTGCATGAAGTGATGTGTTCAGTGTCTAACGTAGAATGTTTTTCACAATGTCTGTTTGTTTTCTGCAAACACTTCTATTATTGGATATGTCTGCATGAAAGTGAAAATAGTCACTAAAATATAACCTAACTACAAACCAAAATATAAAAATAAAGCACATAGGAGTGCATTCCAAAGCAATGACATAAGAGAAATGAAACATTGAGAGCTGCAAGATACATCAAGTCACCATTGGAATGTCACTGAGCTCATTATTGCATTCGCTAAGGTCTGGTTTAATCCAGTTTTGATATTTTATTATATTTCAAGTGATCTGCATAAACACTCTAAATACAAATATCATATTTGGTCAGTTTGAAGAACTTGATGTATGGACATTCGTTGACATTCTAGTCAACGAAATGCTTCAATTTACAAAGTGGAGGGGAAATTATGATTGAAAACAAAAACATGGGTTCACAACTGATAGTCAGCGCAATTATAGCCAACTGTGTCACAACTGTTCATTTTCCTGATATCCTGCAGTCCTAATCTGGTCCCGCCACATAAAATGATGTAAATTAGTTGAATTATCAGAAGACTGAACAGGGTGTGCTGGCAGTTCAGCCACTTTAAGCATTCAAATGGCAACATGACCTGATGGTTTTCAGTACAGAGTGTTTGCATAACTTTACGATTACGACACTTCATCAAGTCATTACTACAACTTTTCTCTTTATTTGGAAACATTTTATAGTAGTTTGTGAATGTGTGAAGGACATGTGGTATCTAAGCTGCAATGATTTTCTTTCTTTAACAAATTAGAAACTTTTTTAGTATTGAATAGCTACATAACAACTCTTGCTTGCTAAAACAGAGGGAGAAAAGCAGTCTGAATTATTATTATTATTATTATTATATATTTTTTCCTAATTTCCAGCTCCTGATTCTTTGATCAACAGATGAGAGGCTGACAGCTCATTGCAGGCTGCTGCCCTGAACCCACCACCACCCCTCACCCCCAGCACGCCCCACCAGTTTAAAGAGGAGGAGTGTCCCTCTGCAGTCAATACAAACTCTGTTAACAGCAACCGCAATGCCACAGTAAACTCTGAAGGTCGAGGCCGTTTATAACTGGAGACGAAGGCACACAGCGAGGCAAAGCGAACTCGCCGTATCCACACCACACTGACAAGCCTCCATGATGGTTGACGACACAAAGCAGGAGACGCAGCTCCGTTTCTGTTGCTGTAAACTGAGGGATGGCATCACCAAACCCGCTGGAATCGACTGCAAAGTCAACATGCAGCAGGCCGTTCCAGAGCAGGAGGGAAAAACGGGGGGGAAAAAGAAAACAACACCGCTACGCGCTGCTCTCATTTTCACAGCAACAAGTAAAACCACACCATCACAGGCCTGGCTGCAGGAAAACACAAATATTTACTGCAAGGCATAAACATAGCACAGGTTTCTGAATGGTAGCAAAGTAAAAGACTTGCATATAATTCATGTCCAGGCTATTCCTCTACAGTGTTTCACATTTCAAACCTACAGAGATATCTACAAAAAAAGTAATGATCAGAGGAGCAATAAATCTGGAGAAGATGCACAGCTCAGGCTCAAGGAAAGATTCAGAAGCTTTCCTTCTGAATCTGTCAGAAGGAAAGCTTTAGTTTGCACTCCACATATATGGTATTTATAAAAAGAAAAGATTGACAAGAAAAAAGTTATTGTTGAAAGAAAGCTATAAGTAAGAGAGTAAACACATGTGGGAAGAAACTCTGATCAGATTAACCTAAAATTGATCATTTGGCCCAATATGCATCACCTCAAACACACTATTCCTATGGAGAAACAAGGTGGTGGCCGCATCATGCTGAGGGGATGCTTTTCTTCGGATGGAACAGGGACATTCTCAGACTTAGATGGAGTTATACCGTAGAATACCGTTTCATTAAACAAGCCTCTTTAACATTCAATATTGTCCAACCTGATGCCTGAAATTTTCAATTTGACAACAAAAACAACACAGTTCTATAAAAGGTGTGCTAAGGAATAGCTTTTAATTAGCTCTGTGCTGAATGATTAGTGAGGCTGTGCAGTATGATTAGAGCCGTTCCTGGACCGGTACACTGAGACTCATTTAGGACTGGATTAATTCTAATCCCACAAGGAAAGTCTTGCAGGACAGACAGTCTTTTTTTTTTTTTTTTTAACCATGCATGATGTTATCTGAGCGCCAGGAGTTAGCTGGACGCTACACAATCAGGCTAAAGGAGTTTATCAGCTACTAATCATTACTGCTGCTAAAGCTGGTTGGTGCAAAATTCTCATAACACAGAAGAATATAGAAAATATATAGTTTCAAAAGGTTTCGGGTCTCGGTTGCTGTGGTTTTGGTTCTTTGTGGAGGGAAGCTGTCAGTGTGTTCATTTCAAGCCTTCAAACTGTCGCTGGGAGAAACAAGAGCCCAAGAATGAGCCAGACTATTCACACTGCTTTTGTGTTCGTACAACTGTAATGGCTGTTGCGTGCCACAGAGAAGCGTTATAATTAAAGGCTCAGATGAAGATGTGCCAAATAGTTCAAACTACCATGTTGCCACATCACAGAGAACAAAAAGTCGGAAGTCAGGAAAAAAGAAAAGAAAAAGAAAAGGACACTGGGAGATGGGAAGCCGTGTGCTGGCTGTCATCATCCTGTCGTCGCTAACGGGTGGGAGAGTAAAGAGGAGGCAAAGAAAGTGAAGGAGAAGTGCAATGATTCATGTCTGAGGTTATTCGGAAACTCTTGGGGTCAAGAATCTGTCCCTGCTCATGAACAAAAAAACTCCAAAGATCACAGATCATTGTGTGAACTCGGTGTTA
Organism: Poecilia formosa; assembly: GCF_000485575.1. Taxonomy (NCBI): domain Eukaryota; kingdom Metazoa; phylum Chordata; class Actinopteri; order Cyprinodontiformes; family Poeciliidae; genus Poecilia; species Poecilia formosa. Next base: position 411,399 of record NW_006799977.1, read on the forward strand.
AGTAAGAGGATATCATTCCTCTGAGGAATGTCAGTGTTGAATTCCTTCTGTCTAATGTCTGTCTGAGCTGAACTAATGAGGGACACTGATATGGGAGGATATGATTAGACAGGGATTGACTCCTGTCCGCTCCGATAAAAAAGAGCATAAGAATAAGACAGTTTGTCTCTTTATGTAATATCTGATGAGCTTTACACTTTAAGCAAAAACAATGAAAAGGCTTAAAGATTTAAACTTAAATGAAAGTTGTCTTTAAAATTTACAGTTAAACATAAAATATTTAATATTGTTAGCTTTTATTATGTAGAGCAAAAAAAAAAAATCCTTGATTAGGATCGTTGTCAGCGTTGGCTATAATCAGTGCAAACCGCAAAAGTCTGCTGAATGATTGATGGAGACAAAACGTAATTGGCCCCAAGCACCATCTCAATAAAATAAATGAAAAAGCATGAATGACTAAGTCTGCACAAAGAAAGAAGCAATAAAGAGGTTTTTTTGGGGGTTTTACCTGTGGGTCTGCTGGAGGAGGGCCCCCCCTCCTCTGGAGGTTTGCACGCGAGCATCTGTCTGTGCAGATGTAGCGCCTCCGTGGAATGTGCAGCATTCCCCGAGCTCAAGTCTCCTGTACCGCATCCGGGACCTTCCATGACCGCCTCCGGCCCGCTGGAACCCTCCGAGGTCCAGCCGACCTGAGCCACGTCCGCTCCCCTGCCAGGTCGCCTCTGCGCTTCACCCTGCGGTGGGACGACCAGCCGAATGCAGGGCCGACGAGACGTCTCCGGTTCATCGTCCTCTGGGATTGGGTTGTACCAAATCTCCCCCTCGTCATCTGCGTCATTCTCTTCCGACGGGTCCACGCTCCGGGGATGAGGAGACACCTTACACTGACCAACCACCACCTGAAAACAAGACAAATAGAGTTTCAAACCATTGTTGTTTTAAAGTCTTACCCTCTTTACATCTAACTTTAACACTGACTTGTCTGCTGTGTTCCTTAATCTTTGTGATTCTGCTTTTGTTTCTAATTTGTGGTTAAATTTTCTCTAAATGGAACCCACACTTTTCTCCTTATCATTACTATTTGTAAAAAATGTCTTGACAACCATGTATTATTTTCCTTCCTCTTCACATCTGTGTTTTCTATCTGTCATATAAAATCATGATAAACTACATTAAAGCTTGATTATAACTGGAGGTGTTCCAATCTGATACTAATATCGGAAATCGATCCGATATCAGCCAATAGATGAGCATCAGATTTTATGAGCTTGCATCTAAAATTGTTGGATATCAGCATGTTGTCATGCCTGTTGTTGTTGACTGCTGGTCTCTGTTTGAGTAATGTATCACCTTTCTAACATTCCACACCACAAACTATGTAATAAAAGAATGAATGATGCATACTGATATGGTATTAGGTCAATATTGGTATCGTATCAGGAGTGAAAAAGTAGCATAAGGACACCCCTAGTTGTAACATGGTAAAAAGACTCACCCTGTCATAGACGTTTCTGCTTTTTCACCAATGCTAAGCTAACACAGTCACCTTAATCTCATACATCTGTGGAGGATCTAACCTGAGGGATCTGTGGGCGTACTGGCCGTGGCAGCGCTCCACCTGTGGATCTCACAAATTCAGGCGAGGGGCTGGGAGCAGGAGGAAGCTGACAGCTCTCCTCAGCTCCCAGCATGCCTTGCAGCTCATCCTTGGTGCAGTGACTCTTTGGCTGGGAGCTCTGCTGCAGCCAGTTGCGCTTTTTGGACACGGTAATGGTGGTGGTGAGCTGTGGGCTCCATGATGAAGGCTCGTTGGTCAGTCTGCTGGCCTCTCTGCCGTTAGCACACGGGGTTTGGAAATTCTCAATGAAAGCTGAGAAAGTGGAGGACACAAAGGCAGACCGTGAGAGAGACTGCAGCAGGCCGGAAAATAAAATGAAAAAGTTATTTCCTGGGTTAAAAAACGGAACTAATAATCATCGTGATTAGTATAATTTCAGTAATTACTGATGTGAACTGAATTAGAGAAGTGGATGTTTCATCTGAAACTATTCAAGTCACAACAGGCTGAAGAAAACATTTACATCAACAAACCACAAGTGTGAAAATATTTAGTAATGCCAGGTGGTTTAAATATTTCTTTGCTAATTTTTTCTCTGTTTTTTCGTGGATTCAAAGACGGATGGACTATCATAATTTCCCTCAATGCCCTCCAGCATTATTTCCAGAAACTACCCTCTTCAGGGTTAACTTTGGGAATCTGTGAACTCACACTTCCAAGAGGAAATAGAGGGATTTTGCACGCATACCTTCTGCTGTAGCAGATCAGAAAAAAGTATGCAAGAAAGAGCCAACATTTCAGAAAGGAGTAGGAGGAGGAGACTGGTAAAAGGTGAAGACATGTTAAAAAAATAAACAAACGAAACATTCCGGTAATACAGATGTGACCTGCATTAGCACTTCATGCTTCGAGGGACTGGAGAAAACAGTTCCCGCTAGGAGGAGATTTCCAATCAGATACTAAGAAGATGCAAGAATTTATCACAGATGCAAGCACAGAGAAGAAAAAAAACCACACAACCATGCACAAGAGTGTGACAAGTAAAGCACAGTGCAGAAGGAGGCCAGCATCCTGCTCTAACTTGTAGAGCAGGCTCATATAAAATGCTGTTTTGATCTCCTCCAGCTCTCCTTCGAGCCCCTCCAACATGCTCTAATGCCAACTTCTCCAGAAAATTATTTTTTCATGCATGCCCGAGTAGCAGAGCAAATTAGAAACCTGGGGATATTTTTACTTTCTTTTAGAAAATTCGACATTCTATGCAGAAGATCTAGCATAAAATATAGTTGTAATAGTGCCAATGAAGAGTGAGTTCTCAGGTACGTCAGAATGTATAAAAAGCAAAAAAGATGCTGAACTGTAAAAACCATCTGTATTCATGTGAGTGGGTCTCAGTGCTGCATTTAACACAGTTGATCATAACATGTTGATCAATACCACTGGAAAAGTTGGTTAAAATGTTCTTGGCAGATCAGTTATCCGTTATAAGTGCGAACAAACAACAACCGTGAGGGAATTCCTCCAGGCTCTCTTCTCGGGCAAGCAGAATTCAATATCTACACATTTAGTCCAACTCCAACTATGGAGTTTTACATTTCCTACAACTATAAGCCAATAACACAACTTTATGTTTCTGTGTGATCACACAACCACAGTTTGCTACAGTCACCAAGTCCTGGTGTCCATAATACCAATGGGTTGTTGTGACATCAACTGTGTCTGAGCTATTTATTTGTTTTCAATGTTCCTTCTAGCATTTCATTCTTTTATATTAAAATTTTACTATTATTCTCGTACTATATTTATTGTGTGTAATGGGATTTTTTCTTCATTTCCTTGTAAAACACTTTGTCTTCTTTCTGAAAGGCGCAGCACAAATAAACTTGCCATGCCTTGCCTAGAGTCCACAGGCCTATCCTAGCAGTTTTCCAGAGATCTACAGCTTTATAAAGCAACTATTGTCCCGTAAACATACACACTGAAATTTATTACACCGCAACAAAAGAAGGGGTTAATCTTTCCTGAGCTACAGCTAGAACATTATGTGGGAATGGACTAATCTAAGTTGGGGATTAAACTCTCTTACGCTCCACCTTGTTGTAAACATTCCAGTTAATTTGATTTCTGAATCAGCTTTGTTTGCACAGTAAAATCCTAATCTTGAACGAGTAACAACATTTCTTGTTTTTCATTTGATGTCTTACACAAGCAGAACCTTCTTTTTGCTTCATTTACAGAGGACTTGCATTCAGAATCACATTTGTATTGTGTGTTTGCAAAATCTCGATTAGAGATTTTTGAGGACCTGCAGTTGAGTAATATTAGAGGTTTTGTAAAAGGAGAAGCCAGGATTTTATTTCTGCTGGTTCGCTGAGTTCCATGCGTGACTGTGTGGGCTTGAACTGCCAGGCTGCACTCATCTGTGATGCTATGATTTCATCTGCTCCAGTCTGGCTGCGTTTCAGGTAGCCTTTCAATTTTTATTGAAAATTCATCAGGTTAGAATGTACTGTAGCAGAAAACGGGGGATTGTACTACGGTGCACCATTAACTGTGTTTTGTAAGGAAAAATACACTAAAAACTTTAACCTTTTTACCTAAAACTGATCATTTGCAACAATGAACTCAATTTCTTACCAGGGAAACTAGAATTTAAAGACGTTTTGGTTTCAGGATGGACAAAGACCCATAAACAACAAACAAAGCTAAAAAGCAACCTTAAATATAGAAATCAAGTCACTTTTAATTTATTTCTACAAAACAAAATATTTTTATTTGAAAAAAAAAGGAGCAATTAGAACCAAAACCTCTCCAGAACTACTGACCCTGATGCCGAGACTACACACGGTGCTTTTGTCGACAAGCTGTCTTCTTCAAGGGGTCTTTCATAACTAGAAAAGGAAGCATGTTCCAACACGAACGGCATTCCAGACCACGGCTGGAGATTTAAATCTTTGCTGCCGTCTCCTTTCACCATCACACTCCTTTACAGCAGCAGCAGCTTCCAAAACAAACAACAAGCCGGACAAGTTGGACCCAATTTGTAAAATTTTGGCCTCTTTTAACTGCTGTCAGATGTTAGACAATTTATAGGCCTCGTTCACCTCTCAGTCTGTTATTTAGCCTGATAAAAGCAGACAAAGGATTGCTAAGAATTTAGGGATTTTATCCTAAAAAACATCAAGATATATTGTGGTTATATAATTGAAAAGTTTATAAGACCGCTGAAATAAACTAAGATATTCTAAGAGGCAACATAAGGACAAAATGAAACAGTAAAAAGGAATAATTATGATTAGCAAAGGTGAGATGAAAGCTAAGTTTGTTAGCTGGTTAATAAGTTTTCAAGGAAAATATTGTAAATGTAAAATTTCATCCTTCAAGTTAAGGCAGGAAGCAGGTTTAATGCCCTCTGAAAGGCATTTGATTATTCAAAATAAAGCATCTAAGATGCATAAATAAAATACATAAATTCTCTATTTAGAAGATGAAGGACAGTTTTAGGAAAAGGAAGAAAAGGTGCAACCACAAAACCAATCCAACAAAAACACTTATGGAAAATGTAGTATTATATCTTTCATATACATTAAAAACTGTCAAGGCCCCTTTCAGCTTCTTTGTAGCCTAAATTATCTTGTGATCACTGCAGAGAGAACTGATGGACCCCTGACCTGAAGGTAACAGATGGCCAAAGCCAATAATACAGGACTGTGTCTTTGTGACAAGAAAGAAAGAAAGAGAGAAAGAAAGAGAGAAAGAAAGAAAGAAAGAAAGAAAGAAAGAAAGAAAGAAAGAAAGAAAGAAAGAAAGAAAGAAAGAAAGATGGTGCACAGATGGGGAGGAGTGTTATGGTTTGCAAAGTTACCAAGGAAAAATCTGTTAGCGCCGAAGCAGATCTGCGCTGTGTGAGCCACAGAGTAAACCCACTTACATTCATCTCTAAACCTTATGAGTGGCTGGATCTTTTACTCCACAAAGACAAAGCACTTGATCCACTTTCCCATAGGCTTTTAATTTCTTTCCTGATTTTCCTTTTCGTCATAGAGGCTTCTCTTTTGATAGGAGCAAACACACAGCAGCTCATTTTCTCCTCCCTACAGACACAACTTTGTTGTGTATACGGGGTTTGTGAGCTCCCTTTAGAGCGAATCTTTTTGCTGGGTGCCATGCATTCCTGTTGACATTCATTCATATGTTAATGAGGATTGTCAGTGTAGATTTTTCTTTTTACACAAGGACAGAGCTAAGATCGCTCAGGGTTACATCACATGTCAACACTTGCATCCCACTGACACGTACTGCCAGTGCTGTCCTCAATATGTTGGCTGAAGAGCCAAGTTTTTTCCTCTGTGTTGCAGTTCTCTCAGTGTTTCTTTTTTTGGGTTTTATTGTGCTGGTTAAAATTTAAGTTTGAGGACACAGAAATGGCTTAATTAGCACAAAAACTGAAATAACAATAACAGCCCTTTTAAAAGGAGCTCTGAAGTCCCTTAAAAGCTAATAAAAACTAGTGCTCTCCCCACTCCTTGCAGCAGACGCCATCATGACTCAAACATCTCATAAAACCATCCCGGTACGATCCCTGATGCCTTAAGTTTCTTCCAGCTGATATCTGCAACATCAATAAATCTGTCAAGGCTATAAGACAAGACAATCTTTGTACCGCCACCCTCAGTTGTGTCATGTGTTTCTGAAGACACTTTCTCAAAACACAACAAATTTATATAAGGGTACGTGTGTCTAGCATACACATACGTAACTGTATAATGTTGATGAACATGGCCAGCATGAAGCCTTGCCATTTCATTATCACCAGCCTGATCCGGTTATGCAAGGCAGGATTGATCTATGATTTTCTGATCATCGAATGTCGCCATAGAGATGAAGACTCATCGGACCGTGAAGCTTTTTTCAGTAGAAAGTCCAGTTTTAAGCTTCAATTTTGGTCTAGTCCTCTGCTGCTGCAGCTCATCTGTCTGAAGGTTCAACATATTGTGAGTTTAAAGATGGAGTTCTGCATAGTGTGGTTGTAAGGTGGGGTTATTTGAGCTCCTGTTGATTTATTAGGCTCTCCAGTTCGTCTGCAAACACTCTTTGAACCTCTGAAATCAACAAGCTGATTTAGGGATCATTTTCTTTAAACCTTATAAATAGTTGTGTTTTAAAATCTCAACGTTAAGCTCACTGAAGTGCTTTTTAATTTAAGAAAGTCGTTTTCATCACATCCAGATGGCTAAATTTGTTGAGCTGTTGTCATGTGACTTGCTGATTTACTGTGTTCAACTGTTTGAACTGGTGTACCCAATAAACAGAAGAATCACTGTTTGTAACACACACAGAGCCCAAGGACCAGCAAATAGTGATGGATTTAGGAAGTTCAGCAAAAACATATTAAACTCCTTGTTTTCAAAAGATTAGGTAAAAGGTTTGGAAATATTTGGTTTTGCTTGATAGAATTTATTGTTTTAACTTTAATCTTATGCCTTTGTCATAAATCTAAAGATTCACAAGTTAAGCTAGCTTAGCGCAACTTAGTAAAATGAGCTGGGAGGTTGGAGGAAAAAAGGAATTTGGTAAATCAAACAAACTTTATTGACCTCAACTAATGAAACTTATAAATAAAGACATTACATTTCATAAAATGTATATTTTGAAGCAGATGCAACTTGGTAAAAAAATCAGCAAATATTTTGGGAAGTTGCTGGTACAGACCAGGTCAAAACACTTAAAGATCTGCTTACATAATCAAAAATATGAAATGCTAAAACTTCTGTTTTTGTGAGGTCTCGTGTGTAAATGGAAGCACTTCAAGATAATAATACATATGTTTTGAGCAGCTGAAACAAAATCTGTTTTTTTTCCATTTCCAGTTTTTGCCCTAACAGGTTGGCTACTCTGACATATTTACTACTTAATTTAAAAAGTAGTAAATATGTCTACTAAATTAAGTTAAACTACTTTAAAGACAGCATACAGCACTAATACTGTTCTTTTCTTTATACTTTTTGAAAGAAAGTCTGCACATCTTCAAAATATTCTAGTCATAAACTGGCATAGAAACATCACCGCCAAATTCTTTTGAGACTTAACACGATATTTACCAAATGCATGACTCATGACCTAATGCCAGGTGAAAGCAGGACACCTGGATCATGCCCACCTGCCAGCTTGCCTTCTCTGACACACCAAAACAAAATAAATCTTTTGACTTCATATACAAACACGAACAAACAAAAGCAAAGAGGTGCGTAGGCAGGCTTATGTTCACAAAAGATATTATACATAAAGCTGTGTATGTTTAGAAACAGTGCTGAATGGAAAAGTTGGAGCAAAAAATGTTATGAAGTCAAACTAGGAGATTTGACTTACTAACTTTACACTAAAGTTTGAGATCCAAAGACATCTAAGGGCATTTTCAAACAACTCAAACAAGAGCTTTAAGTGAGTATTGAATAACTTTAGATTTTTTGTAAGGTGTGAAGAGCTTCCCAAGATAAGCAAAGCAATGACCTCAATAAATACTTAATCACCCTTCATTTTGTTCAGTCATGGTGAGGAATTAGGTGACACAACTCAAACTAGCTAAAAAAACAAGAATGGCATTTCAAAAATTCAACTCAAAGTCTCTTTAAAATGCAAACTACCATTGGGCTGTCAAGAGCAAATGACTGGGGAGGAAAGCGACATGACAGCACAACCCCCTCTTCTCTCAAACAAATCACACACCACGAGCGCAGCAGAAAAATACTGCAGTGGCTTCTCTCCCGCCTTGGATTCCTCTGGCCACAGCTGTGGAAAAGCTCAGCAGAGACGGGGAGAAGAGAGAATGTGGAAGAAAATAAATGAGGAAAAAATGAGAGTAAGAACCGTGTGGTTCATGGAAACTAATAAATACCAAGTTCCGTTCCGATTCTAGCTACAAATTGGTCAAGAAAAGCTGTAAAATTGGTGGCAATATGTTAAACAGAGAAATCTTCTGACTAATGAGCTCACTTGTGGTTTCCTGATACAGATGTTTCCGTGTCTTTCATAAAAACTGCAATAGAAAATTATTTTACCTTTTCCTCAGAATCAAACATTAAAATAAAAAATATAAATATAAAGACAAAGACACACACATAAAACCCCACCACCAACACCACTGAGAACAATCTAACAGAAGAGTGAGTTAGTTGTTACTGGATCTATGCTGTGAGTATTTTGACCTACAACCTCATGTGCAATTAATTTAGTGTTAAAATGCTCCTAAATTAGTGTGAAGGACAAAGCCCGCCACCGGTTAGAGAACCCCTACAAAGGAAAGCAAGAGGTCTGAGGTGTCTCGTCCCTTTGCTTTGCATCCGAAAGTGGAGGAGTGAAGGGTGGACCGCCACCAGACGGAGTCTACTATGAGTGGAGGAGGATGACAACAATCAGATGGGAGGAAGGAGGGTAGAGGATTCCCCTGGAGACGAAGCCACCCTGTGTAGCCTTCCTACCTGGCTGCTGCTGCTGTCTTGCAGACTTGACTGTAGACGACTTAACCTTGACTGATTTACTCCCTCGAACCGGAACCCCTGGTTTGCAGCCTCCGAGGTTAGCCTGAGTGGAGGACCAATCCTGGCTCTGGCCTCCACCGAGAGGTAAAGACGAACCCTCAATGCGCTGCTTCATCTCAGACGACAGCAGACGACCCTTGTGCATCCACTCTTGCATCTTGTTCACAGTAACACCGTAGGCTTTGCTGACCGACTGGACCACCTGTGTCCGGACTTCAGCCTGCACTTGCTTGCCCTCCTGACCCCAATGACTTGCTGCTTCGCCGTTGCTGTCTGTAGAACCTGTGAGGCTGTTGACCGAACCGCTGCTCTCATTCAGCCGTCCACCATGTTCCTCCTCGACTCCAACATTTTGCAGCAGTTCGTCGCTGCTGATGGTGTTGCAAAGCACCTCTGGTTCAGATAGCTCACCTGCTCTTGAGACTTCAGCCTCTTCATGTTTATTTAACTCCAAAGCTTCTTTATCATGATGGACTTCTGCACTTTCCCGTTTGGTTGCCTGAGTACAAGATGAAGGTAGGCCTTGATACCTAATAACTCCATCACTGGCAGACCGGACTAATGTTGGTCTTTTGGTCATTGACAAGCTGGACGTGCTTTTACTGATCAGCTTTGCCTTTGACTCCAGGTTTCCAGTAAGGCAGAGCAGGAGTGATTCAGTGTCAGAAAGCTGCTGGGAACTGTGGTTCCCTCCAGAGGACCAGGAGTCGCTGTCGGTGTTTTTGACAGAGAGCCTGGAGCACAAGCTGTCTCTTGAATGACTACTACAGGAAGAGGTGGCTTGCTGCTCAGCTAAGCCACCACTAATCTGCTGAACATCCAGGCTGATATCATTCATAGCATTGATGAGAAGATAATAGGCCTCTTGCAGCTGTGTTCTGAGCCTGTCTGTTTCCTGGGCGCTATCACCATCATCTCCCTGCCCTTTGTCCTGTATCTCTGCAACCTCCACTCCAGCAACATTTTTTGGTTTAACTGCTTCATAAAAGGGCAGAATTTCATTGTCATAGTAATCGTCATCTTCACTATCTAAGGGGTACCCCAGTGACCCCTCTGTGGTGCACAGAGTTTGCATTTTGACATCACAAATCTGCAAGTCAGTGGGGAAAACTGTCGGGCTCTGAGGGCATCCAGCGGTCTCCCCACTGGGCCTTACACAATCAGGCTCATAACTTTCAATGCTTCTGATTAAAACGTTTTCCTCAGAGTTTGGAAGCACGCAAGTTTGAGTGTATGCCTCCAGAGCGGGGCGGTCAAAATTCCAGGTGTTGTTTGCGTGAATTGCTACTACAGTCCCTGCCATGTGCCGGGAGTACCCCCGGCTCCTGGTCTCTGCCCCCTCACCATCGGCAACCCAAGCCACGGCTGCTCTAACGACCCCCGTCTGCGCCCGAACGTGCGCTCGGTGTAACGCTTGACCGGAGCTGTCCCCGAACCCGATCGAATCGCCGAAGCCGCATTGCCTCGGCGCAGGAACGAAGCGTTTTATCTGCACATGCGGTCCTTCGAGAGAGATCCCCGCAGATCTGGGCTCCCGGAGAATCCTGTCCTCCCCTCCTAACGCGTCCCCAGCAAACCGCGCGTCTCTTTGAAGTGGGGCCCCTAGGAGCCGCTCATTAACGTGAACCCTGCCCCCGCTGCTCGGCTCCCGGGGACGTGAGCCAGCCACCTCCGCTGCGCGACTCTCTGGGACTGTTGTGGCCCCCTCTGTTTGCACCAGCGCTCCGTCTACATAATTCTCGTACGCGCTCATTCTCTCTGCCGTGAAATCCAGCCCTGTGAGCAAAACGACCGGCCGAGGCTCCTCGGGGAAAACTTTTTCTTTACCTTCTCGGCCCCCATTCGCCGCAGCAGCAGATCCGTATCCACCGCTGAGCGTCGCTCCTTTTTTGGACTTCTTCCCCCGTAGTTTTGCTAGTAAAGTCCTCCGCAGAGGATCAGCCATTCCTTTCCTCTGCCCCCCTCCGGCTAATTCCTCCCGGTGTCTCTCAGCACGCTGGCTCCAGAGGGGAAGGACCGAGCGGGTTCTCCTCGGTCAAAGCTCGCCGAGCGGACGGGCTCCTCTCCATTCTCCGCTGTCACCTCTGTTCTGCTGCCCCACTGAAACACTACGGACTCCGCTTCGCTCAACTGCACCACCTCTCTCTCTCCTGTACTATACACACACTGCACACACTTCTCTTCTCCGGTCCTCCCTCCTCTCTAGCGCCTCTCTCTATGTTTGCAGCTCAGATGTTTGAAATATTTTCTTGGTTCAAAGTTCAAAGATTTCAAGCGCAGGTTATTCAAAGAAAATAAGCGTAATTTTAGCCCATTTACCTGATTAATAGGTTCCAGGGTAATAGTTTGCTACATGACTAATTACCAGCCCAGAGTCACACCAGACTATTTGTTGTCTGGTGTATTTGTCATATGTGGGGCATGGCTCTTTACCCAGGGCAGAAGGTCTTTGGGAGTGGAATACACCAGATAAGAGTTTTTCTTCCTCTTCTTTAAATCATGTTATTAAAACTAATATCTAACAAATATCAGCAGGAAACAATAAGGAGGATGGTGGTTAACTATCCATTCCACATACCACTCTTACTCTTTTCCCAAAGGATAGGGATTATGTCTGTCACATNCATTGTAGCATGCGAGAAATTTCCTTATGTAAACAATAACATGCAGGGGGTCTAGATTTGTAAATCCGATTATAATTAAGTCGGTTCCTCACCAGGTATGAACCTCACCGCAAGTCACTAATCTATCTATCTATCTATCTATCTATCTATCTATCTATCTATCTATCTATCTATCTATCTATCTATCTATCTATCTATCTATCTATCTATCAAAGTATTCATATCAATGAAAAAGTCAGTGTCATCTAAGTGAAAAGTTCTTACACCATTGTAGCTTTGTTGTGTTTTCATTATGACAGATTACACTGTCATTTTAATGCATTATACATATGCTTCGCATTTTTACTGCATATCTTCTTTGCGGTTTCGGTTTGTTCACATCATCGTGCAAAAGCAAAGTACAAACTTACATCAAACATTAGAAACACCCTTTGGGTACAACTGTAAACAATATCATAATTGAAAAGTGAAATTCATTGGGAGAAACTGATGAATCCTGAAGAAATGTATAACATTTTCTTGACTGATATTGATAACTAGTTTTTTTGTAATGACCCAACCATTGAATCAAGGACTCATAGTTTTATGTGGAATGTACTTTCAGGATTCACAAGAATAATTTATTTTTTAAGATGAAGGTGACAACCTCAGGGTGCGTTCACACTGCAGCCTGAAGTGACTCAATTCCGATTTTTGGCAATTCCGATTTTTG